>NC_043996.1:31402636-31617636 GCF_902150065.1 Myripristis murdjan
AGAGATCGCCCTGAGGCCCAACCCACTGAGCACTCCAGAATACATCGACTTGCTCATTGAGGGAGAAAAGTCAGAGGCCAAAGAGGGTTACCTGGCCCGAATTCAGTCTCTGGAGGCAATGAGAGAAGGAGCAACAATCACATCTAAAGTATCCAAACAAGAACAACTTACAAAAACCAAGCAGGAACTGTACGGGGGAAAACAGAAAAGGCAAAAAAAGAAAGCTTACCTCCCAAAATTAACAGATTTTTTCAGATCATAGAGGAGAAAACTCACTTGTGGATATTTTTAGTGAAGCCTTGTCATTAGATCAGGAGAAGATCTTCTTATCTGCCTTAATTAAACCACTGCAGCTTCTAATGCTGTGAGCTGCAGACACACACTGTCATGATAATGGACACTGAGAGGGAATCGTGGCTCCAAGGAGAAAAATTAATCATAACAGCCATCCAGATTTTGGAATTAAAACAGTTTTAATTGGTTTTTGTAAATTAATATGTAAAAATGTTTTTCTAGGTTACGTCTTTTTGAGTGTGTCCAGTGTGGAATTTGTTTTCAAGTTCAGCTCATACAGATTATTCATCCTGTGTTTTCAGTCACAAGGCATTTTTTCATCAGCAGTGTTAACGTTTACTTTTGGTCATTATTCAACATTTATAACACCTTTTTTTTTTTCAATTAGAAAGGCAAAACTGCTTTAAAATCAGGCACACCTTTAGATTATATTAGCTGTTCTCTATTAAGTGAAATTGTGATTGAACACAATGGAGTATTTTGTATATTTATTACAAATTTAAGCGTTTTACCGCATGACAGATTTTGTTTTACTGCACGATATACACTATATTACCAAAAGTATTCGCTCACCCATTCAAATGATCAGAATCAGGTGTCCTAATCACTTGGCCTGGCCACAGGTGTATAAAATCAAGCACTCAGGCATGCAGACTGTGAAACAAGACATTTGTGAAAGAATGGGCCGCTCTCAGGAGCTCAGTGAATTCCAGCGTGGAACTGTCATAGGATGCCACCTGTGCAACAAATCCAGTCGTGAAATTTCCTCGCTCCTAAATATTCCACAGTCAACTGTCAGCTCTATTATAACAAAATGGAAGCGTTTGGGAACAACAGTAACTCAGCCACGAAGTGGTAGGCCACGTAAAGTGACGGAGAGGGGTCAGCGGATGCTGAAGCGCATAGTGCAAAGAGGTCGCCGACTTTCTGCACAGTCAATTGCTACAGAGCTACAAACTTCATGTGACCTTCAGATTAGCCCAAGTACAGTACGCAGAGAGCTTCATGGAATGGGTTTCCATGGCCGAGCAGCTGCAGCCAAGCCACACATCACCAAGTGCAATGCAAAGCGTCGGATGCAATGGTGTAAAGCACGCCGCCACTGGCCTCTAGAGCAGTGGAGACGCGTTCTCTAGAGTGATGAATCAAGCTTTTCCATCTGGCAATCTGATGGACGAGTCTGGGTTTGGAGGTTGCCAGGAGAACGGTACATTTCAGACTGCATTGTGCCGACTGTGAAATTTGGTGGAGGAGGAATTATGGTGTGGGGTTGTTTTTCAGGAGCTGGGCTTGGCCCCTTAGTTCCAGTGAAAGGAACTTTGAATGCTTCAGGATACCAAAACATTTTGGACAATTCCATGCTCCCAACCTTGTGGGAACAGTTTGGAGCGGGCCCCTTCCTCTTCCAACATGACTGTGCACCAGTGCACAAAGCAAGGTCCATAAAGACATGGATGACAGAGTCTGGTGTGGATGAACTTGACTGGCCTGCACAGAGTCCTGACCTGAACCCGATAGAACACCTTTGGGATGAATTAGAGCGGAGACTGAGAGCCAGGCCTTCTCGACCAACATCAGTGTGTGACCTCACCAATGCGCTTTTGGAAGAATGGTCAAAAATTCCTATAAACACTCTCCTCAACCTTGTGGACAGTCTTCCCAGAAGAGTTGAAGCTGTAATAGCTGCAAAAGGTGGACCGACATCATATTGAACTCTATGGGTTAGGAATGGGATGGCACTTCAGTTCATAGTATGAGTAAAGGCAGGTGAGCGAATACTTTTGGTAATATAGTGTAGCACAACTGCATGATACCATAACATACAAGTCTAAAAAGTTGAGGTTGGCTACATCTGAAAAATGCCAAAGATACTCAGGGCCTCCAAAGTGAACCTTTTACTGACATTAAAATGTATTTTCCAATAGTTTTGTGACAATTTTCTTTTTTTTTTCATACAAGAAAGATTGTGTTCTTTTGTGACATATGAACTGGCAAATATGATTTAGAGTTTGATTTACATCACTAGACAGCTTAAGAAGAACAATATTGAGGAGGGTTGCGATGGCCCAGGTGGGGAGGAGGGTTGAGGAGCTCCAGGATGGTCAAGTTGAGAAGGCTCCGCGAATGAATCCACGGACAATAACAGCTGCCGCCTGTCGCTTTCCTTCCCTACATCGTGTGAACCTCCACTGTTACCTTCTCTTTGCAGCTTCAGATGCGTTTGTTTGATGGATTGGTAATAACTCTTCCCAGCTTGCTTCCTCTGTCGATACCTGCAAGAATCATAATACATCTATTTATTTATATATTAATAATATTAATCTGGTATATGAATAACATATACTTATTTCTAGTTTATTTACTCATATCTTTATTTACTGCAGGTCATTGAATGCACTTTGTACTTGTGGCACTGATAAAGATAATTCAGGCTTATAGCGAATGCCTTTACTGACACAACAGTTATACCTCTCCCTTCTCTTTTCTAGTCTTTCCTCTCTAGCAGCAGGATCTGCCCTGATCTCTGCACAGAAACGTGCACCCCTTTCTTTACTGGAAAGAGGCATCTGTAAAAATGCAAAATAATGTGTAAAATATAGAAAAATGTATTCCATATGTTAAAAGTCATTTAGAACAATTGTACAAACTTCACAAATTATTAAAATAATTGAGAAAGAAACAGATAATTCAGTTTCAATCCTCTGTGGCATTCGGTCATATGGTAAAACTCTTTGTCCACATGACATATTTTGTTTCTCCGCATGACGGATTTCACCATTTTCATTCCTAACAGGGAGTTGCATGGCCACCTATTGCCTACACTGACCTATAACCTTTAAAGTTTATGTGTAAATCTTTTTTTTTTTTTTTTTTAAATCTATAACTATAATCAACACTTTTTTGATGTTTGACTGCATGACACTCAAATCTGTGACACTTTGTATGACACCTGGAAAAGGTGATAATAAATATATAGGGGCACATTTTTGAACTTACCTCCAACTCTGGTGGTTTTCAGGGGTCCTCTGAGTGATGTCATCACCAGTCAGGTGACATGAGTCATATGTCTAAAGTTCAAAATGGCTTCCAATCTTTGTTGTACCACATGACATTGAGGGAAATCTGTCCTTATGGAAAAAAGTGATTCAGATATTAATGGCATTTCTTAAAGATATATCCTATTACTACTTTGCAAAGCCTTTCCATACATTTAAAAAATATTGTATAGATGTTGATGATTTTTAAACATTTTTAATCATTTTAAAAGCAGATGTCTTTTTTGGAATTAAGTGACTCCCGTTTTATCGCTTGATATTTACCGCTTAAATGCTGTAAAAGCCTGCCAATTTTTTATTTTTCATGCAAACATGAATAATGTGGAGGGAAAATTATGTGAAATTAATGAAAATGTACAATATTTAACTTGCATGTCACTGACATTTGGTTTTCTTTGGCATTTAGAAAACTCCCAGCAGGAGGTTCATGTGTATGACAGCTGACATAGAGTGTATTGACAGACACTGATTTAATATCACATCACAGCAGATAAATATTTAACCCTATTGTGCTTCATTAAATGACAGAATGGAGTTTAATTATTGAAGTTGTTGTTTGATGACATGATGTGACTGAATTCGCAAATCAGAAATAAAATATATGACGAATTACATCGTACAGAATCACTGGCTGAAGTGTTTTTCTAATGTCTGCTGATATTTCAGTACACAACTTGTTCCTGGCAGCCATGGTTGCCATAAAACCATAAAACAGTGAATTGTGAACTTTAAAAAATGGATCCTGGCAGAAGACTTTTTGGTTAAAAAGCAACACACTCCAGCTCCTTTACTCAGATTTATTTATTCATGACCAACATTTCAGACAGAGCCTTCCTCTGACCAAAACACCTGTTGGTAAAATGTATATTAAAAATGTTGTTTAATGGATAACAAGAAACATTCACTCTCACATTAGACGTACAACCACAAAAGGAAGCTGACAGCAGTTGCAGCGGGTGTGGTCTTCTGTTCTTCTGTTCTTTAAGTTCTTTATTCTTCTGCAGACCTCAACTGGAACGACTGGTTCTTTGAGTTCCTGTTGCCTTTCTATCAGCTCCAACCAGTCTGGCTGTTCTCCTTTGACTTCTGGCATCAACAAGCTGTTTTCTCTGCAAAGCCTAGAGATGGTTGTGCCTGAGAATCCCAGTAGATCAGTAGTTTCTGAAACACCAACAACCATGCCCCATTCAAAGTCACTTAAAGCAGTGATCCCCAATCCAGTCCTCAAGGACCCCCTGTCCTGCAGGTTTTGGTTTCAGCTCTATTCTTGACACCTGATCCAGCAGTTTCTGTGCAGCAGCATCATTTTCCAGGAAACAGCGATCAAACATCGACTGATCACAACAGGAAGAAGAAACGTTTTCATGAACTCGATAAAGCTTGGATCACTGCTGTCCTACATCAGCCGGCAACAGAACAGCCAAAGAGGAGAAAATGGGCAAACTTTACATTTGAAAAGTTGTGCTTAACCAATTTAAATGGTGAATTCTTTTGATGTGCTCAGTTATGTTATATTTGCTAACTTTATATTAAATGTCTTATCAGGGATCAGTGAGTCTTGGCACATCCACATCCACCAGAGCTGGACGACCCCCACTTCTTAAAACTTATTCCAGTGCCTTGAAGCAAAACAAACAGGCCTATTCCAGCTTCATTCATTTTTTAGGCATCACTTCATCACTTCATCACTTGACCCTGTGCTGTATCTGACTGAAAGAGGGAACTTTATTTCACCAGGCAGTTCAGTTCAGTGAACTCACAGCTCATCACACAAACAGACAAACCATCAATATTTTCTTTCTTTAGTCTCTGCTCTGCTAATAAAGACAATCACCAATATTTGTGACGGCTGCCCTGAAAGCCAGGCTGAGGCTGTAAGTGTTGTGGTACAAACCAAGTGTCTCTGTACTCACATCAGAAATGTCTCTGCTATCTAAAGCAGAGACATTTCTGATAGATATGTGTCTACTCCAAGCAAAACGCTCAATTGCTCTATCATGGAAGAAAAATCAAAGACCACGGGTGGGTCAGTGGCTTAGAGAAATGAGCAGTTGTTGCGCTATAGAAAGGATAACCTATATTTTGAAGAAGAAAATTGAAATGTATGATAAAGTTTGGGGACCTTTCACTAATTACTTAAGGGATGTTGATGTGTTGGACATGAATAGAGATGATGACAGTGGAAGTACCTCAAACTGATGTGGCTCTCTATATAATGCTGGAGGATGTTGCATAGCTTTTTATTTTGTTTTTGTTTCTGTTTTTTTTTTTTTTGTGTGTTTTCTTTCTGTATGTGTGTGATTTTTTTTGTAATTATTGTGTATAATTTGTTCTTTTTTTTCTTTTGCTATTGTCTGGTTTAATGTAAAATAATAAATATATTGTTTAAAAAAAAAGAAATGTCTCTGCTGCTGTCAGGCTGCAATACATCGAAGTCCTCAGCTGACTGTGATCTGTTTTCTGCCTGTACAATTAGGGATAAAACCTTTAATACAAACTTCCTTTTTCTTTTTGACTGATGTGGACTGATGGACTTATGAGGAGGCTGGCATCTCACCAACTGAGTCTCATTTCTTATGAATGCTCTGACTTTCTGTCAGTGTGCAGGGCTGATCCCCATACTCCCCTCATCCTCCTTCACACCACACACACACACACACACACACACACACACACACCTCCACTATAAGATTCTTCTCAACAGACAGCTTGTCCTGACAAGATTGAGAGCATACCCATAAAGTTGATTCCAAATGTGGAAAACTGCTGTGTTCCAGTTGATTTATTTATAATCACTATTGCAGTTTCTAGGCTTTAGAGGCCCATAGACTGAAGAAAACAAAACACCACCTGCTTTGAACCCTTAGAGCAGACAAGAGAAACAGTGATGTTATCAATAGCGCAGGAGGGTGGAGGGATGGCAGGCCCAGGTGAAGTGGTGTGGTTGACTGGCTGATGAGGCAAGGCTGGCTGGTGGAGCTGAAGGCTTCCTGGCAGAGAGATCAGAACAATGGGCCGCATTCACCAAAACTAACTGGTTCTCAAGAATCTTTTATTTTCATCCTCTGTCTTGCCTTTCCTTGTCATTTCACTACACATGCACGCACGCATGGGGCTTTCTTGACTCTCAACTGCGTGTGATCTAGGCTAATCAAAGGCACATTTATTAAGGTAACAATAATTACTTTTGTGTGGCAGCACTTTTTCTGACAAAGGCTCGACTCAAACTTGCTGACTATAAGGGTCTATGATCTATGATTTGAGTAGTTGAATTTCAGGGGGCAGCTGGAAACAAGACAGTCAACATTCAGATGAGGGGAAGAAGCAGGGGGCCTCATTCACCAATCTTTAAGTTTTTTTTCTCAAATTTGTTCTTCAGAAAGAGTCTGTGTGAGACTGTCCAAGCTGACAGCACATT
This sequence comes from Myripristis murdjan, assembly GCF_902150065.1. Classification (NCBI taxonomy): domain Eukaryota; kingdom Metazoa; phylum Chordata; class Actinopteri; order Holocentriformes; family Holocentridae; genus Myripristis; species Myripristis murdjan. The sequence continues at coordinate 31,409,405 of NC_043996.1, forward strand.
CCAGCTGACCCAAATTAGCATAGAGCTGAGAAAGGCTGCCAACTTCTCATTCATATTTAAACTAACAGGTGCAGTGACAATGTCTCACCAACAGAGCTGATTTTTATCTACAACCAACTTATATTAACAGATATATTTAAATATAGGCTACTGCTTTCCAGTGTCGGCACCACAACAAACATCTTTCTTTTCATAAACTCACCGGGAGATGTTTTATTTCAGCTGGGGGTGTGTCACTCCAATTTAATTTCAGCTCCGATTAATGTGGCTAAGCAGCAAAAGTAACAACAGTAATAAAGACGAAATAAAGACGACAGTTTTCACAGATGTCTTGATTTATTAAATGTTCATTTCAATGTACAGATGCAAATAATTTGACAAATTAATTAAATAAAAGGCCCAGGAAACTCATAAAGACTACACAAATAATAATGATTAATAGGCTAATTAATAACTGATAACATTAACACAGTAATAACAAGAACAAAGTTAGAGCCGCACATCTCTGTGGAAAATCTTACAGGTACTGTCCGTGGTGCTGAATCTGCTGAGGCATTTCATTCTCTTTATTATGTAAATTAAAGGTCTTCACGGGGGATCTTGTTTAGCTCTTCTTTCCTTACAGGTGAGAAATCAGCTGTTTGCACGGTGTTTGTCAGGTAGTCTTGTAGACATTTGACGGCCCAAGACGCTGACCGGGCCGTACCGGCTTCATTTCCTGACCTCTCCAGCTGATCCAGCTCTTCACTCGTCACTCTCATGTGTCTCGGCCTTTTCTCTTCTATCTTGTCTTCCTCGTTCAGCCGTTTATCCAAACTTAGGTCGCCAAATAAATCCAAATTGACAAAACGGTTCATTATGCAGACTAACAAAGTTGAGAGCGGCTTTTGATGTGGGTTTCAGTGAAAGTGAACCCCCCACCCGCACCCCACCCCACCCCTCTAACCCCCCGCTCGTCATTTCTTTCTGGTTACGGGTCAGGTTTGACCAGATATACCTGTGTGCTGCTCTTTGTCCTCCTCGTCTTCATGAATAAATTCCATCCGTCCGCATCAGTCAGTCGTTTTCCACCTGTGAGTGAACACTGTCTCTCTGAGGAAACACCACCTTGTCACTCTCATGATTATTTCTCCACGTTTTCAGGTATGTTGTTGGTATTTCACACTGCTGAAGTGGCTTTGATAATTTTCTAATGAGTCGGAATTCCAGTAGGATTTGTGTAAGATTTTGACGAAGTTAGAGAATAGTTTTGCCGAGGATGGTGAAGTGTGGATGTGAGCCGTGCAGATGTTTGTTAGTGGACCTAGTGTGTCCGCTATTTGGTGAACTCATGTATACAAATGTAGATGTATCTTACACAGAGATACATTGCTGAAGTACAGCTGCATATTATTTACCAGTAATTAATGAGAAATGAGAATTATGTTTCAGAGTATTACTTTAGGTTCTACAGTCGTAACTGAAAGGGTTTCTATCCTACTACAACTAACCTGTTGGGTAAATCTGTTTGTAAACTGCTGATATTTCTGATGATTTCTGATGATGAGGTTCACCTTATTACTCTTGTGATTATCCCTCCCTGTTTTCAGGGGCATAACGTGTGTGTGTGTGTGTGTGTGTGTGTGTGTACCAGGTATTACTAATGTTACACAGTCATGTTGTGGGGACTCACCTCCCTTATAGAGACAAAAAGTCCCCTTCGTGTAAATCATTAATTTTAGGGGTGAAGACTTGAAGGTGAGCTAACTTTAGGGTGAGGTTGAGGTTAGGCTTAAGCAGGTAGTGGTTTGGGTTAAGATTAAGGTAAGTTTCCAGGAATTAAATGTAAATCAGTATAACTGCATGCAGTCACATGCAGTATTTAAAGCAACACAACTCAACTTAATGGGCACATGCATTTATTATTATTTTTTTTAATCTCTGAAAGCTGTAGCCACAAATCCGTGTGTGTGTGTGTGTGTGTGTGTGTGTGTGTGTGTGTTCCTAATCTCAGAAACTATTGGGTCTATCAGCCTAAACTTTCATGCCTGTACCAAGAAGAACCTCATGTGGTTGCGGTGACTCAAAACCTTTTCTGACAATTTGTTTTTGCTAGCTCCACTCTCTCTCTTAACTACTGTCTAGCTTGCTCAACCACCTTTGCACGGTCTCTCTGTCTCTCCATGTGGATTAGAGATATTAGAGATATTCCACCTCCAAGTAAACATGTTTCCACTTTTGAGAGTCTGAGGCCATGGTTCTCTGCCAGAGAAAAGTGTTTTTTCCTCTCCTTGTTGGTAGTGAGTTACTGCCTCAAGTGATGGAGTTCAAGTATCTCAGGGTTTTGTTCACAGCTGAGGGTAAAATGGAGAGGGACTTTGACAGACAGATCAGGGCAGTAGCAGCAGTTACATGGTCAATGTACCGGACCGTTGTGGTGAAGAAGAAGTTGAGCTAAAGGCAAGACTCTTGATTTATTGATCAATCTGTGTTCCAACCCTCACCTGTGGTCACAAGCTCTGTGTAGTGACCGAAAGAATGAGATCACAGATACGAGTGGCAGAAATGGGTTTCCTCTGCAGGGTGGCTGGACACACCCTTAGAAAGAGGGTGAGGAGCTCAGACATCAGACAACGAGGAGCTCAGGGTAGACCTGCTGCTCCTCTGCATTGACAGAAGTTAGTTGAGGTGGTTCAGTCTTTTGTCAGTGGGGACCACGCCCCCGACTGACAAAAGACTGAACTGCACTCTGTTTTTCTGTCTCAGCAGCCAGTGGCTCTAGTCTTGAGGTTTTGCTGTTACTGTATTGAAAGTTAGAGCTCCTTTGCATAACCTATTCAGTTGTTTGGAACTACACCCTGTTCCAGTTCATGAGAGCAGGTATCAACTTGCATAAATTAAGCTCAAAAGGTTTAATACATTTTATAGTTCAACCTACCATTTTTTAAAAAAGAAATACACAATCTGCACTTCTGTGTCGGCAAAAGTTTTGTACCACAAATATTGTTTTGTTATCTACTTACAATTTTCTTTTGCCCATACTTTTCAGCTTCGAGTTCACTAGTTCAAGACTGCAGAAGTAAAATTTACCACTAGATGGAGCAATTAGCTCAAATGTTGTGTTAAAACCTACTGATTTGCCAACTCATAAGCATGAGTATACTACCCTAACAACGTAATATCCAGTTTATATATTAATAATTTATTAGGTATCTTAAAGAGGTCCTGCAGTGCCTGTTAGTTTAACTCATTGACATTGAGTATCTTGTTTTTATCAGTAATTCCAACATTATTAAGGAAGAAAGTAAATAACCAGCAGGACTGCAGGAGAATCACTGGACTGAACGAACATGCTCTTGTCTATTTTCTCCAGTCGAGGCTGAGTAATGGAACCTGAAGCCATCAAGACGATAGAGCTGGCAGCGCTCGGTCGGCCTTTCAACCTCGGGATGCTGTACGACTGTCGCCAAGACTCCCTGATCCCTGGTAAGGCTTTAACGTCACCAAATCTTCACTTTTCAAAGAAATTATCTGAAATGTTTTCATATCAATAAATGACCATTTCCTCCCATATATCTGACTGCTGTAACACAAGATCTTAATCTATATTCAGTTCATGAAATAAGTTATCTGATATTACAAAACACTCCATGCGTCAAAGCTCTTTTTTGGAAAACTCCCAACCTATTTCACAGAAAAAGAGGAAGAACTGGATAATTATTTTCGGGATATATTTGGTGGGTTTTATCTTTTAAAGGATTTCAAATAATTGGTATAGAAAAATATCTTCTAAATTCTCAGAAATGTTCCAATTTTGAGATTTCTTAGACTTTCTCCACGAGCAGCAGCATAGTACTAGAAGTATTTCTGAATACAGCTCCTGGTGTCCGTCTGACCCAGGATGCAGCCGTGTGAGATTGCAGGAAGGAAAATTTGCCAGTAGAGAGAGATGTCATCATCATTTTTCAGTTAAAGTACACAACAACTCCTTGTCTAGAATTTTGAACAGGAACCCACTGCTGTTCAAAATACAATTTAACTGTGTGTTTTAATTTTTTGTTTTATTTACTGCTAAGAAATCCAGCCTGGCTGTGCAGCGATAAAAATAAACTTGACTCCTCATTTCCCACCCTGTGTTGCAGGCATGACATTGTGGGACCCTGATGCCCTGGAGAAGGATGCACGAGAAAAACCCCAACCCAACAGTGAATTTGAGATAGTTGCATCTGAATCATTTGACGACAAATCTTCAGCATTAAATGTCCAAGCATCCTTGAAGGCAAGTTTCTTGGCTGGACTGGTAGAGGTTGGGGGCTCTGCCAAATACCTTAATGACTGTAAGATTTCCAAAAAACAGGCCAGAGTGACACTCAAATACAAAACTACAACCAAGTACCAGGAGCTGTCAATGAAACATCTTGGAAGAGACAATGTGAAACATCAGTACATTTTTGATAAAGGAATAGCAACACATGTGGTCATAGGTATCCTTTATGGGGCACAAGCCTTCTTTGTATTTGACCGTGAGGTGTCTGAAAAGGAGGATTATCAAGACATTGAGGGCAACCTGAAGATGATGATTGAGCAGATTCCAGGCCTTGTAGTACAAGGTCAAGATTCCCTGCAAATGACAGAAACAGATACTGCAAATGTTCAAAACTTCTCCTGCAAATTCCACGGTGACTTTAACCTTCAGAGGAATCCTGTGTCCTTTCAGGATGCAATACAAGTCTACCAGAGTCTTCCAAAATTACTGGGAGCAAATGGAGAAAATGCCGTGCCAGTGAAGGTCTGGCTGATGCCCCTGAAAATTTTAGATTCTGCTGCAGCTCAACTTGTCCATCAGATAAGTAGTGGATTAGTGATGGAGGCAAAGAGCATCCTGGAGGACTTCAGTGAGCTGGAAGTGATGCGTAATGATGCAATGAAAAACAGCACAACCCGACAATTCCCACAGATTGGCAAAAAGCTGACAACTTTTCAAGAACTATGACAACTTTTCAAGAACTATGAGTACAAGCTGGAATTCCAGAGGACCCTGGCAAAGAAACTTCCATCAGTCCGGGGAGGAAGGGAAGAGGAGGCTGTGCTTGCAGAGGTGTTGAAAAAGAGACATTCTTCTCCATTCAACAACAAAAACCTGAGTGAGTGGATGAGTTGTAAAGAGAGAGAAATAAACATCTTAAAAGCACTCACCAACATGATGAAAAACACCAAGATTGTCACATCTCGCCATGCACTAAACGAGGAAATCCTCAGTGCTGAGCATGCTGTGTGCTTTGCTTTCACCTCACTGGAGGATGATGAACCATACCTCTCAGATTTATCAAAATACTTAAAGGAAACACCCCAACCAGAGAGTCCTAAAAAAATTACATATCAGACTTATGATGTAAAAAAGGAAAATTGGTGTTTTTTGAATGAAATATGGAATGCAATGAGGCAAAAAGCAAAGCTCTTCAGTGCGTTTGTAGAGACTAACATGGACAATAATATTACATTCCTTGTAGCAGGCATAGCAAATGAGAAGAAGAAAGGTGCGAGCATCCACCTTTATAAAGAAGGCTCTTTGGTCAGTGAGAACTTTGAACCTCCTTCAAAGCCTGAAAAACCAGCAGTAAGTGACACAACCCACAACAGTGTGACAGTGAAGATTTCCCCACCAGGATTTGGAACAGAAAACATCACCCACTACTCTGTTGAGTACTGTGTCAGTGGAGAAGATGACTGGCAGCAAATGACAGTATTGACAGCTGGAGAAGTCACAGTGTCCAGTCTGGCTCCTAACACAGAGTACTTGTTCAGATGCAGAGCAGTGTGCTCAGTTGGCAAAGGGCCAGCTAGTGATGTCAGTGGTCCCATTACAACCTTACCCACTAGTCATCCTGGAAAACTGCAAGCTGAACCAATTGCAAATGAGCTGTCACTTAGCTGGGAGAAACCTACTGAGATTGGTAAAGGTGTCAGAGTTTTGAGCTACATTGTAGAGTATGCAAAAACAGCTCCTGGTGTGAAACATGAAGACCTTGAATGGAACCAAATGGAGTCAAAAGCTAAAAAGGCCATCATATCTGGGCTTCAGCCAGAGACAGAGTACGCTGTCAGGGTCAGATGTGATTATGGTGCGGCTGGTAGAAGCAAGGAAAGCAACATAGTTAATGTGTGGACAAAAACAAAAGTGCGCCTTGCAGAATTGCTCAAACATAAAAGCAGACGTCTGAATTCATCACCCTCAGTCTACAAGCTGCCTCTGAAGGAAGAAGATATGGGCATAGATGGATGCAGGTACTACAGTTTTGGCAAAGACAGCTCAAAACGAAATCGCACTATATTCCTTTTTGGACCAAGTGGATCAGGAAAGTCCACTCTTATCAATGGAATGATCAACTACATCGTTGGTGTAGAGAGGAATGACAATTTCAGATACAAATTAATTGATGAGGGTTCATTGAGTTCAGAAGACAAAACATCGGAAATCAGCATATACAAAATCCACCACAAAGAGGGATTTAAAATCCCATATTCTTTAACCATTATTCACAATGAAGACTTTCATCACAGAGTATTTTCTTCAGAGGTATTCTTCTTCAAACGTAGAGTAAGACAAATAATCTCCAGGCTCTTCATGTTAGCCTGTGAGATTGATGCAGTGTGTTTGGTGATCCAGGCCTCTTTCCCAGGGCCAAAATTATCATATCGCTATGTGTTTGATTCACTGCTCAAACTTTTTGACGAAGATGTGGCAGAGAACATCAGGATTCTGGTGACATCTGCAGATGATGAGCTGCCACCAGTTCTCAAGGTAATCAAATCTTCTAAGTTCCCATATCCTAAAACAGACAGCGGTCTGCCAGTTCACTTCAAATTCACTAATTCTGCATTGTTTGCAGCCAACAATCCACCAGATGTAAATAGTGCAGGTTGTGATGATGATGATGATGATGACAAACTGAATTGGGACATAAATACTACAAACATGAGGATGTTCTTTGATGATTTGAACACCATACACACCAAACAACTGACAGAGGATCCCCAAGATACAGCTCCATTTTGCAAGTTCAGATGGTGATTAAACATGTACAGATCTATCAATATGTAAATAGTCCCTGCCCATCACCTGACTGATGGCACAGCAACTCATAACCAGAGCCCTGTTCACACAACCAGGACGTCCTGTCCTGCGACGGTTTCATAATCTTACCAGGGAAAGACGTTTCTTCAGTGAATCTCCTAGTTCCTTTAATTTTGTTCATGTGAAGCAGCAATATCCAAACTGAGAGCAGATACAGCCAGTAGAGTCAAGGTCACACATTTTAGGAAACAGAAACAGAAGAAAACACATTTTTGAGAGGAGGGGGACTTTGAAGGTCTGGGAAAGTCGATTCAAAAATATACCTCAGCTATGTTGAGTGAACGCCTTGGTTCTGTTTTTTCAGAGAATCATCATGATGTACATTAAATCCACCCAGTTTGATTATCAGGAGATATTACAGGATTCAGACTCACTGGATATAGAATGTAGACTTAATAGTCTTTATATTTTATCGCATCTTAAACATGGAGGTGATACGTTACCTCTGGGCAGTGTCATCACTTTCCATAGTTATGCTGATGATACTCAGCTCAGTTAGTTAATTGGTAATTGCTATGTGGCCATGGAGACACGGCCACATAGCAATTACCAATTAACTAACTAATTAACATACCACTTAACTCCCCTTTTAACCGCATTTTAGATATCAAGCCCTGGATGTGACAGAATTTTTTACGGCTTTACCAGGACAAAACAGAATTACTAATTATTGGTTTAAAGACTCAGAGAGAGAAACTGGCCTCTAAACTAAATACATTTGGACTAAATCCAAAGATCCTCCGGCTCTTCTCTTTTGGCTGTTCCACAGAGTAGAACTAAAACATTTGGCGATGCTCCTTTCAGCCACGTTGCACCAAAACTCTGGAACAGCCTGCCGGAGGATCTGAGAGGAGCTGGAAACATCGACACTTTTAAACGTACACTAAAAACCCATCTTTTTGGTCTGGTTTTTTGTAGTGTTTCACAATTTTAGAGTTTTATAGGTACTCTGTTTATTATTTTTATCTGTATTTGTTTGATTGTTATTTTGCCGATTGTTCCTATATATTATATTCTACATTTTATTTTACTCTTATGTAGCTTTTAGATTTTATTCAGTATCTTATTCTTGAGGTTTTTTTTTTTTTATTATTGCTGTATTTTATTATTGTTTAAAATCTTTTCATCACTCTTTTGTCTGATTTTTTTTTTTTAATTCTTGATCTTTTAATTTTTAATTAAACATATTTTATGAGTGTGCATTGGTCTCCAAGTCCTTTCCTTCACTGATTTAATGGAGTTTGATTATTGATCAAATGATGTGACTGATTTCACAAATCAGAAATAAAACATATGATCAATAAAAATGTACAGAATCACTGGTTGAAGTGTTTTTCTATACGCCATAAAACTATAAACAGTGAATTGTGAATCTCAAGATCTACTCAGACTGATTTATCCATGACCAACATTTCAGACCAAACTCCTGTTGGTAAAATGTGTATTAAAAATGTTGTTTAAGGAACAACAAGAAACATTCACTTTTACATTAGATGAGAACAGAGAGTTTCACAGAAACATCACAAAATGTTTTTATGAATCCAAAACCCTAACCCTAACCCTAACCCTAACGCTGGAATGAAAACTTGTTCACTGGGACTCAAACGTTAAGGTGCTGCACTCTCTGCACTTGGCAAATCAAGTGATGCTGATTTATTGTCTACTTTTTTGTATCAGTTGTGGACATTTTACTGCTGAGTGAATGAAGAGACACTGAGCTGAACTGTCATGTTTACTTTTTTCACTACTGCTGTCACTCAAACTGATTTTGAAGTGTTTTTCTATGATCATCCAACAAGCACAATTGATGTAAATTTTTATAATAAATCCCACTGTCACCTGGTTCTGTAATCTTGCCCATTGAATACCTGGAAGGACGGAGATCAGCAATGTTTTCTATTTGAAAGCCAGAAATTCCTGAAGTAACCAACCGTAATCAACCTCCAAATTATGAGAAAAATTTCAGAATTGTGAGAATAAATTCAAAATTGTGTAATTTCTCCAAATGTTGAGATTAAAGTCAGAACTCTGAGATTAATCTCACAACTCAGTTCTAACTCTGTAATTGATGTAACGTTGCATGTCATCTGTAAACTGTCGAACGCTCAGATTGCTTTGTGTTGCGAAACAAGTTTTAGTTTGTCAAGCTATACTTTTTTTTAAAGATAATTTTTTGGGGCATTTCTGCTTTATTTTACAGTCACAGTAAAGAGAGACAGGAAAGGAAATGGCAGGGCAGAGAGAGAACGAGCTGCAGCAAAAGGCCTGAGGTCGGATTTGAACCCAGGACCCTGCGATCAGGACTCAGCCTTGATAAGTGGGATTTTATCCACTGAGCTACCGGGATGCCCCAGAACTGTACTTTGTTGACAGAGAATTGAAATCAGTAATTTAAAATATATTGTGACGTTTCATTTGAGACAAAAACAGTATTGTTGCTACAAAATTATAACTGTTGTCAAAAAATGATTCTAACAGAGGACATTTGAAGCCTGTGAGATCTTCTACTCACTAGATTCAGGCGAGAGCGATGTCTGCCATCTGAGAGCGTCACAGGCCGGTTGATGGAAAACATTCCAGTAAATGTTCAATTTGCCATCAATTTCCACAAAACTCTCAATATTTGAAATGTAAACAGTTGATGTCTTGCCTAAAAAAACAATCAGAAGTTGAAGTAATAATGAAATAGCATAAAAAATTGTAAAAAAAATTAAATAAGATAAAATACAATAAAAAAATAGAAAAAATACAGAGAATAGCAGTTTATTTACCATTTAGATGTTGATATTTTGATATGTCATTGTTCTCATTTTATTATTATTATCATATTATACTGAGTGGGACTCTTGTTTCATGCACAGAACAGGGTGGGACTGGATTTGTGTTTTGAACTGGTTGTCAGAGGCTTTATCAGCTTGATAGGAAGAAAGTAAGCTCTGCACACTGAGGGGAAGTCAGACCATTTCCAAGAAATCAGCCTCTGCTGGTGAGACTGCAGCCTCCTCCTCCTCCTCCTCCTCCTCCTCCTGAAAACACTCTCCATCAGTCCAGAAGTGGAAGAGTAGGGGCTCCTCCCTGCAGACGCTGAAGACAGACGCCACACTTTATCTCAGCGAGACACGACTCCTGTAAGTACCTCTCTGCATCACATCTGATGTTGTTACCATGTACATGTGTGACAGCGCTACTTACTGCCTTAGAGGGTTAGGGTTAGGGTTAGGGTGTGTGTTTGTCGGGGTGGGGGGCAGTGAATGTAGGGAGATATTCGACCTCCGTGAGTGTGTTTGTGAGATGATGGAAATGTGGAACCATTTAGGAACCAAATGATTTGTTCTCCTGTGGTTCCGCAGCCAGTCAGCAGCACAGAGCCTCAATGTGAGTGGAAATCTCAAAAAAAAAAAAAAGTTAAAATAAACCAATAAACTATCTGCAGTTCTGTGTTGGCAACAGACATTTTGGCAAAATAAAAACTACCTATCTCTTTTTCTCATATTCTTCAGCTTCTCTCCTCACTATTTGTTCATGTTAAAGTACTAACACACCATGCTCTGAGGGTGTTTTCCATACCTCCCATCGGATCAGCTGATCATGACACCATACTCCTTTTGCCGTCATGCAAAACGGTCTTACAAAGGGAAAAAGTGAGCACTCGGACTTTTAAGAGATGGACAGATGAATCAACTGAGCGCTTGCAAATTGAGGATTAGGGTTTTATATATATATATATATACGTGTGTGTGTGTGTGTGTGTGTGTGTGTGTTTGGAGCCTACTTCCTGTTTTGTGTCTAATTGTTCTGAAACTGTCTTCACCATTCTGAAACCACAACACAACAACAGATGTTGAGGATGGCTAATTATCACTCCTGCAACCTAAATGGAGGCCAAAATTGTCTTTTATTAATATTTTTAAGTTACATGACAAAGGTAGGGTAGAAAGTTGGTATAAACGTCATTACTGAACTTGAAGAATATTTTTGTGACTCTGTGTTACATTTACTCAAATTTTGTTAGCCCTCTTAATTCCTCCAAAATATCACATTGACACAGCAGGACCTTGAGGAGCGCCCCAAAAAATCATGCTTTGATTTGATTTTGATTTGTGTGCCTCTTTATTTCATTCCAGTTCAGTGGAGCTCTGCAAGTGGAAAGTAAATAACAAGTAGGGAAGCAGGAGAGTCACTTGAACTAACAAACTGTTGTTTATTTTGCCCAGTACAGGCTGAGCGATGGGCCAGAAATCCAGCAAAACGATAGAGGTGTCAGCTCTCGGTCGGCCTTTCAGCCTCGGGATGCTGTACGACTGCCGCAAAGACTCCCTGATTCCTGGTGAGACGTTTTTGTCCCCTATCTTACACCCAGTGCAAAGCAGGACCAAGCATGATGCAGCGTCCATGTTGTGCAAACAGCAAAGTGTCTTGTGTCCATCTGAGCTCCATGGGCGTGTTGCTCTTATAATGAGCTGAGCTCAGCTGCAGTGTTGCTGCGTTGCTGTCTTGAGGCTGAAAGTGACTGAGCAACAAACCGCAGCTCTGAGGTCAGTGCTGCAGGTTTCTCTGCTCTCTGAAGCTCATTATCAAGACAGTGATGTTGGCCTCCATAGGGGGCGCCGGCGAGCGTCCGCTCTGCTTGTCCCACACACAGGGACGCTGCTTCACCTCAGGGAGCTCAGATGGAGTCCTGCTGTTGCCGTAGATGATCTGCTCGTGAGCTTTCACTCGGTGCACGAGCAGATCCGTCTCCTCTGCAGAGAAGCCTTCCTTCTTACCTGGAGAATCTTCCATTAGAACAGCAACACACCAAGGTGTGACACACCTGGCTGTTAAAGGGGACGGGAGACGGCGCTCTGATTGGTTTACCCAGGAGTATCACTATCACATTATTATGTGAAAAGTTTATTGTCATAACAAGTTGTTTTTCACATTATAACAAGATATTTTAACGTTTTAACATGATGTTTTCATGTTATTACATAAATACAACCATATCACATTATAACAAGAAACTTTTCTTGTTATAAGAATGTACGATTTATATTTATATTATATATATTCATATTCATTCATTATAAATCGTATAACATGAAACTTTTCATTTCATGTTGTTACAATAAAAAAGTTTCTTGTTATAACGTGACAAAGTTCTATCCTGCAATAACGTGAAAACATCATATTAAAACGTCAAAAACATCTTGTTATATTAATAAACGTTTCATGTAATAATGTGATACTGATACATTTTTCTTTTTCTGGCATGGCAGCAATACGTTTCCGTAATCTGCAACTTTTCAAATAAATACTGTTTATTTCTCTTGTCGTAGATGCACTATTGCCATTTGATGTATGACAGTAGTGATCCAACCTTTGTCCATTTTATGAAAACACTTTCCATTTCGTGCTCTGATCATTCAATGTCTGGTCACTGTTTCCTGGAAAATGATGATGCTGCATAGAAAGGGATGTATTTTATGCTTCTGCTTTGTTTGGAAATAAATACAAGAGGCATTGGTATTTAGCCTGAGCAATGATAGTGACTGACTCAACAAAGGAAAGAGCACCACCTATAGAACCCAAACTCCACCAACAGAAAATCCAAGGAAAAAAAGATCAAAGTAACTCCCACATCATGACTGACAATCTCTTAAACAATCACAGTTGGTTTTCAGTGCTTTCTGTAATTACTTTGTTGTTGTACTAATTTGATAAAATGCTTTAATTGGTAATCTTGTATAGAACACATTTTTAACTGTGCAAAAAGATAGAAATGTCTTGTGTGTGTTTGCTGTTATACAACAACATGTTTGATAATATCAAAGTCCAAAAATGAGTCTACTTTCACCACCGTTTTGAGAAAAAAATCTTTCAATCATGATGTCAGTTGTGGGTAGAAAATGTCTTAACCAAAGTCAGTTCAGTGGTTGATTAGATACAGTACCAGTCAGTGTTTGGACACACCTTCTCATTCAGAGTTTTTTTTTTTTTTTTTTTTTTTTTTATTAAAACATATTCTGGTTGATATAACACTTTTTTGTTTTCTACATAATCCCATATGTGTTCTTTCATAGTTTTGATGTCTGCGGTATTAATCTACAGTGTAATGTAGAAAATAAATAAATAAATAAATAAATAAATAAATAAAAACCATTGAATAAGAAGGCATGTCCAAAGTTTTGAATGGTACTGTACATACAAAGCCATCATGCACCATGTACATTCTCATCTATCATGTACTTTGCCCAAAGGATTTAAAAAAAAAATACTGAAAAGATCTGGAGCTTTGATGTGTGCTGTCAGAAGTGCATTTATTTTTCCCTCTGTTGCAGGCATGACACTGTGGGATCCTGATGCGCTGGAAAAGAATATACGAGAAAGACCTCAACCCAACAGTGAATTTGAGATAGTTGCATCTGAATCGATTGAGGACAAATCTTCAGCATTAAATGTTGACGCCTCCCTGAAGATAAGTTTCCTGAGTGGGCTGGTAGAGGTTGGGGACTCTGCCAAATACCTAAATGACTGTAAGATTTCCAAAAATCAGGCCAGAGTGACACTCAAATACAAAACTACAACCAAGTTCAAGAAGCTGTCAAGGAAACATCTTGGAAGAGACAATGTGAAACATCAATACGTTTTTGATAAAGGAATGGCAACACATGTAGTCACAAGTATCCTTTATGGGGCACAAGCCTTCTTTGTATTTGACCGTGAGGTGTCTGAAAAGGAGGATCATCAAGACATTGAGGGCAACCTGAAGGTGATGATTCAGAAGATTCCCTGCCTTGCAACTGAAGGTGAAGGTTCCCTGCAAATGAGTGAAACAGACATTTCAAAAGTTCAAAATTTCTCCTGCAAATTCCACGGTGACTTTAACCTTCAGAGGAATCCTGTTTCCTTTCAGGATGCAATACAAGTCTACCAGAGTCTACCAACATTACTGGGAGCAAATGGAGAAAATGCCGTGCCAGTGAAGGTCTGGCTGATGCCCCTGAAAAGTTTAGATTCTGCTGCAGCACGACTTGTCCGTCAGATAAGTATTAGATTAGTGACGGAGGTGCAAAGTGTCCTGGAGGTCTTCAGTGAGCTGGAAATGAGGTGCAATGATGCAATAAAAAACAGCACAACCCAACAATTCCCACAGATTGGGAAAAAGCTAAAAACCTTTAAAGAATTGCTCTCTGAGTACAAGCTGGAATTCCAGAGGACCCTGGCAAAGAAACTTCCATCAATCCGGGGAGGAGGGGAAGAGGAGGCTGTGCTTGCAGAGGTGTTGAAAAAGAGACAATCTTCTCCATTCAACAACAAAAACCTGAGTGAGTGGATGAGTTGTAAAGAGAGAGAAATAAACATCTTGAAAGTACTCACCGACATGATGAAAAACACCAAGATTGTCACATCTCGAAATGCGCTTGATCAAGAAATCCTCAGTGCTAAGCATGCGGTGTGCTTTGCTTTCACCTTACTGGAGGATGATGAACCATACCTCTCAGATTTATCAAAGTACTTAAAGGAAACACCCCAACCAGAGAGTCCTCAAGACATCACATATCAGACTTATGATGTAGAGAAAGCTCAGTGGTACTTTCCACAGGAGGTGATGGATGCTGTGAGGCAAAAAGCAAAGCTCTTCATTGAGTTTGCATACACCGACATGGACAACAATATTAGTTTCCTTATAGCAGGCACAACAAATGAGAAAAAGAAAGGTGCGAGCATCCACCTTTATAAAGAAGGCTCTTTGGTCAGTGAGAACTTTGAACCTCCTTCAAAGCCTGAAAAACCAGCAGTAAGTGACACAACCCACAACAGCGTGACAGTGAAGATTTCCCCACCAGGATTCGGAGCAGAAAACATCATCCACTACTCTGTTGAGTACTTGGTCAGTGTAGAAGATGACTGGCAGCAAATGACAGTATTGACAGCTGGAGAAGTCACAGTGTCCAGTCTGACTCCTAACACAGAGTACTTGTTCAGATGCAGAGCAGTGTGCTCAGTTGGAAAAGGGCCAGTCAGTAAAGACAGTGGTCCCATTACAACCTTACCCACTAGTCCTCCTGGGAAACTGCAAGCTGACCCAATTTCAAATGAGCTGTCAGTTAGCTGGGAGAAACCTGCAGAGATTGGCAATGGTGTCAACATTTTGAGCTACATTGTAGAGTATGCAAAAACAGCTCCTGGCGTGACACATGAAGACTTTGAATGGAACCAAATGGTTTCACAAGATGAAGAGGCCATCATATCTGGGCTTCAGCCAGAGACAGAGTACGCTGTCAGGGTCAGATGTGATTGTGGTGTAGCTGGTAGAAGCAAGGAAAGCAACACAGTTAACGTGCGGACAAAAAAGTGTGAATCTGTGCGCTTGGCAGAATTCCTCAAACGTAAAAGCAAACTCATAAATTCTGCATCACCCTCAGTCTACAAGCTACCTCTGAAGGAAGAAGCTATGGACATAGATGGATACAGGAGCTACAGTTTTGGCAAAGAAAGCTTCAGCCGAAATCGCACAATAATGGTTCTTGGAGCAGCTGGATCAGGAAAGTCAACTCTGATCAATGGAATGATCAACTACATCGTTGGTGTAGAATGGAAAGACAGTTTCAGATTCAAGTTAATTGATGAGGGTGGGTTGAGATCACAAGCTGAAAGTCAAACCTCTGAAGTCACGGTGTACAAAATCAACCATCAAGAAGGATTTAAAATCCCATATTCGTTGACCATAGTTGACACTCCTGGTTTTAGGAACACAAGAGGGATAGAAAGAGACAGGGTGATCACAGAGCAGATCCGGAGTCTTTTCTCCTCTGCTGAGGGAGTCAGTGAGATTGACGCTGTGTGTTTTGTGACCCAGGCTTCTCTTTCACGGCTAACACCAACACAGAAATATGTGTTTGATTCAGTGCTGTCCATTTTTGGTAAAGATGTGGCAGAAAAAATCCAGATGCTGGTAACATTCGCAGATGGTCAGAGGCCACCGGTTCTCAAAGCAGTTAATGTCTCTGGAGTCCCATGCCCTAAAACAGATGCAGGACTTCCTGTCCACTTCAAATTCAACAATTCAGCACTGTTTGCAGACAACAGTTCCATCAATGACAAATCAGATAATGCAGATTCAGATAAAGACATGGATGTGGATAACTTTGATGAAATGTTTTGGAGCATGGGTGCCAAAAGCATGAAAAACTTTTTCACTGCTTTAGACCAAATAACAACCAAAAGCTTGCAGATGACCAAAGAGGTTCTTAAAGAGCGCAAGCAGCTTGAAACAGCCGTTGAAGGTTTGCAGCTGCAAGTTAAAGATGGATTAGCTAAACTTGAAGAAATAAAGATGACAAAACAGAAACTTCAAAAACAGGAAGCTGACATCTCCACAAATGAAAATTTTGAGATTGAAGTTGAAATTATCAAGCCAAAACAAATCCAGCTCACAAAAAAAGGAGAGTATATCACCAACTGCCAACAGTGTTCAATGACATGCCACTACCCCTGTACAATCGCAGATGATCAGGAAAAGCATCGCTGTCCAGTCATGAAAGATGGCAGGTGCACCGTGTGCCCAGGAAAATGTGTTTGGACGGTGCATTTCAACCAGAAGTACAGGTGGGAGTATGTTAAAGTCAAAGAGAAACAGACACTGAAAGATATGAAGGAGAAGTATGAACAAGCTACACAAGCAAAGCTGACTGTTCAGCAAATCATAAAGAAGCAAGAGAAAGAGATTGCAAACCTTCAAGATGAGATAATGTCCCTCATAGAGGAGTCAGCTCGATCCATCGCTCGGCTCAAAGAGATTGCCTTGAGGCCCAACCCTCTGAGCACTCCAGAATACATCGACTTGCTCATTGAAGGAGAAAAGTCAGAGGCCAAAGAGGGTTACCTGGCCCGAATTCAGTCTCTGGAGGCAATGAGAGACAGAGCAAGAATTATATCTAAAGTATCCAAACAAGGAAAACGTACAAAAACTGAGCAGAAAATTTACAAGGGAAAACAGAGGAGGCAAAAACCACCCTGGAGGTAATTCAGAGTTTTTTTTAAAAGGTAGAGGAGAAAACTCACTTGTGGATATTTTTCGTGAAGCCTTGTCATTAGATCAGGAGAAGATCTTCTTACCTGCCTTAATAAAACCACTGCAGCTTCTAATGCTATGAGCTGCAGACACACACTGTCATGATAATGGACACTCAGAGGAATCGTGGCTTCAAGGAGCAAAATTAATCAAAACAGCCGTCCAGATGGTGGAATTAAAACAGTTTTGATCAGTTCTCGTAATTTAATATGTGAAAATGTTTTTCACATGTCAGAGTTTTCCTTGTGTCAGAAGACACATTGATTTTCTTCCTGTTAAAACTGAGCTACATTTATTAATATGAAGAATATTATTTGACAGACTGGAAGTTTGTCAGTATCGATAATAACGTCACAATAATGAACAATGAAGCTCCTTTAGTCAGGTTAATGTAAGTTTCACAATTTCCAGCCATGAACCAAAGTGTACGTAAAACTAGGAAAACTATTTATTAATATATTGTGTATTAATGCTGTTCATTTGAGTGAGAGGAACAGAGACTTAATGCTGCCTGTGATACTCCTATAAGATTTCCATATTAATTCAATGATGTAAGCTAGCTAAAAAATTTAATAAAATTTGATTTTTTAATACAGTTTGGTCCATAAGAATTTGGACACCACCATATGATGAATAAAAATGTAAAGAATCACTGGCTGAAGTGTTCTTCTAATGTCTTCTGATATTTCAGTACACAGCTTGTTCCTGGCAGCGATGGCCGCCATAAAACCAGAAAACAGTGAAATGTGAACTTTAGAAAATGGATTGTGGCAAAAGACTTTATGGTTAGAAAACAAGTGACAGCAACACACTCCAGCTCCTCTACTCAGACTGATTTATTCATGACCAACATTTCAGACCAAACTCCTGTTGGTAAAATGTGTATTAAAAATGTTGTTGAAGGGATAACAAGAACCATTCATTTTTACATTAAATGAGAACAAAGAGACTTTCACAGAAACATCACAAAATGTTTTTACAAATCCAAAATACTGTAAAAATTCAATCTTAAAGCAGAGCGCATTTGCTAGAATTGCTAATTGAAGTGCATTAATCGATGTTTCATTAATGAGGAAGTGCCATTTTGGAAACAAATGTAGGGTGGCCGATGTCATTTCTGCAATTTTTTTTTACAAGACTGAGATCTGGTTTAGCACACAGATATGACTGATTTAAGGTTTAATTTTACAGTGAATGTTAAGCAACAGAGTGAGTACATCAGTAATATTTTAATGCTGGAATACAAAATGAACTGATAAGTGCATTCACAAAACACAAGTACCACATTCCCACTTTTGGAAAGAGGTCAGCTGAATGGAACAAAGCATCATGTCCAATATCACCAGTCCAGTATACAGTAGATACGTCACATACGTGGCCGAAAGGCAGCATGTTAGCTATAGGCTGAGCAACTCCAGGTAAATGAGTCTCTCACACAGGAAGTGTCCTTCCTTTGTCCTTTACAGTATGCTCTGTATTTTCACAATAAAACACCTCAAAGACCACATGAATAAGTCACAAAATTCAACTGAAAGCGGCAAAACTAATGTACAGGGTGTCCATAAAGTCTCTTTGCAATTTAACAAATTTATTACAAAAGCAAATGAATAGACAAATCTGTGGAAATTATTACAAAATGAGGAGTAGATATTGTTTTTTTTCCCTCATTTAATACACCTCTATATGGGCACCATCAGCTGCACGAAGCACATCAAGATGGTACTCGATTTCTTGCCGTGTTCGCTGTAGCATAGTGTTTATTTAACAGAACCTATTTCATCAACAGGGAACCTGAAATACACAAATGCAATGTGACTAAAAAACTTTGATAACCACTGAGCACATAGAACAAATCTGATTATCTATATCTCATCAATTGCTATTGTAATAGATTTTTTAAACTGTAAAGAGACTTTGTGGACACCCTGTATGGTTACCATGCTGAAGCCATTTAAAAAGTCATGCAGAATAACATCAAAAACTGACTGATTCGTTTTGGTTCATTGATGAAGTTTTGGTGATGTAACGTTTCCTGAATCGCGGCGGGTCACAATTTTACAAATCTGGCACTTTGAGGGAATAAACACAGCGAGACTTATCGACACTTTGCTCGCTTCACATTCTCTTAAAATCTGAATTTCACCTCCATCGATGCAGCAAAAGTTTCTCAACACCAAAAACACATGGACACATTTAAAGGTCAGGGGGAAGGAGCCGCTTCGTGCAGCACGACCCGGCTGTCTCTTCTCCAGACTTCCCAGCAGACTCGGCGTCGTTTGAGGCCCAAACATGATTGAATGTGAAAACTTTATAAAGTCAAAACCTTATAAAGCCATACAGTACTTCTTTATTTGTTTTAAAAAGGTACTACCTGCTACCTGCCATGCTGCTTTTCCTGATGAAAGCACCTCTTTCTGTTTCCCCCACAGGGAATCAGCTATTAGTGATCAATATATGGATATTAATAACTGCCTGTTGCAGAGTCAAATAGGTAAGAGGAAGTCGAAATCTGTACATAATTATCCCTAAAAACATCCAACCACAAAGTTTCTCAGCTCACTGGCAACGGCGGTAGGCAGCGAATATTAAAGTCACAATGAAATATCATTTTGAGAGCAAAGCCCCCCTGTAATTTAACATATTTCCTGTTTGAACAGGATGTTAGGGCGGGACATGTTTCCACTCCACTCCACAGAATAAAGCTGAGCACAGTGAAGTAACCACTAAAAACACTTTCCCAACAGCGGACAGGAACTGCATTCTGCTATAAAACACAGGTAAGGGTATATAGATCTGTATTATAACATGGAAAACTAGCTACCAAAGTGAAAATACTCATTTTTCATTTCACTGGGACTTTAAACACAAAAGCAAACAGCTGCCCTCTCTAATCCTGATCCGGTTCTCTCTAGAATCTGTTTACAAAATAAGAGCTCGATATGTGTGAAGAGGCGCAGAGACAGCCTCAAGAGTGTAGCGCTTGTTTTCGTCTGTGTGCAGTGCCAGACGGGTGGGGTTTCACAGAATAACCACCAGAAAATTTAATCGGTCACAGAAATATAAGTGAAAGTATTTTAGAGTATATTTTGTGTTATCTGGTGACTTTCCACATGCAGTTAAACCCCACCCATCTGCTTCACCATGCAGGTTAAATCAAACGCCCACACATATTTCAAACCTGATACCTGACCCTGGTCTTCCTGTCTCAATATTTTATGAATATTTCAGCAGCATTTTAAATCGTTATGTCGTTATTGCGCTGCGTCCTGATGCACCGCAGGCCTGCAGAGGCCGCGAGGGAGAAGGCACTTAGCAGCCGAAGAGTTTTGTTTCAAACTGCGTGTGTGTGTGTGTGTGTGTGTGTGTGTGTGTGTGTTTGTTTAGTATTTATTAACTTTAATAACACGTCTACAGGATTCAGGAGTGGTTCTTTTAAAGCCCCAAAGTTCACTTTTTTGTCACACTTTACTTTGAAAGTCTCCTACAGGTGATCAACACAATTGATTAATTAATTGATTACCAGTTAAAAATCAACATCACAGGAATGTCAAACCATAAGTTACATTTCAACAACACGTTGCTGAATCTGAACAAACATGGCCTGTGGTATTATGAAACCCACAGGAGTTCTGGGTAGGACACGCCCACAGGACTGAGGTCAGGGTTCTGGTTGGCTGACACTTCATGTCAGGCCTGTTTTAGCCAATGAGCAACAGGCCAGCAGATTTTAGGCCCAATCGCGGCACTGGTGGGCGTGTCTTGCCCAGAACTCCAGTGGGATCCATACTAATGCTGCTGAAATCGAACATATGGCCTATTTATATTCTGCTTTTGTTGTTCTTGGCCTTATAAATCAACTGATATTGTGCTGAATTCCTACAGGGGACGATCCAAAGAAAATGTTACTTTAAAAAAAATTACAGTTTGAGGGGCTTCATCGCCCAAAACAGCTCGACCCGGAGCCAATCAGAGGCCAAACCAGACCGAGTGCAGCTCTTCTGTAGCTGCTGCTGTGCTTCTGTGCTCCCGATAGTACATGTTTTTTTTGTTTTTTTTTTCACTTTGGAACAAAACTCTTCACGCATAGTTTCCTCAGGAAAAATATGGCACTTAATCGTTTCAAATTCCAGGTAGATAGAGTCGACCTCCAGGTGCTGCTGGACGTTTGGTCGTGTGTCAGCAGAGAGGCAGCAGCCGCTCTCGCTGCACGTTTTGTTTTTTTTTGTTTTTTGTTTTTTTTTTCTGTTCAAACTGTGGACCTGAACGCCTGAATACGGGTCACTTTGGACAAAAACAGCCAAGACAACTACTGACAATACAACATAGAGATATGTCAATAACACAGAGTACATTTGGAGGATGTATCAATATATATCTGTTGTCCTCTCTTGGTGCTGGACGGCAGAGCGTTCAGCCGTGGAGTCGCAGTGAAATCGTCTGCATCTCAACAGAAGCCGACGGGACGGTTTCAGCTGCAGGCCCTTTCCACCTCACATCTGAAAGCTCAAAAGCTCTTTGAATTACAGATCAAGGAACGTATAAATAAGGAGAGGACAACGAGCTCAGAAGGGCGCTGAGGGTGGAGAGATTCAATGGGGCTGTCATTGATGTGAATGGGTTATGGCTCATTTATGCTCAACGTTCAATAGAGAGGGAGCTTTTTCTCCATTCTCAAACGTGGTGCGTTTAATGACCTCACAGGCCATCGTTCTCCTGCGGTGATGCGTTTAATGACCTCACAGGCCGGTGTCCTCTTGCAGTGGTGCATTTAATGACCTCACAGGCCGGTATCCTCCTGTGGTGATGTGTTTAATGACCTCACAGGCCGCCGTCCTCTTGCGGTGATGCGTTGAATGACCTCATAGGCCATCGTTCTCCTGCGGTGATGCGTTTAATGACCTCACAGGCCGGTGTCCTCTTGCAGTGGTGCATTTAATGACCTCACAGGCCGGTATCCTCCTGTGGTGATGTGTTTAATGACCTCACAGGCCGCCGTCCTCTTGCGGTGATGCGTTGAATGACCTCATAGGCCGCTGTCCTCCTGCGGTGATGCGTTTAATGACCTCAAAGGCCGCCGTCCTCCTGCGGTGGTGCATTTAATGACCTCACAGGCCGGTATCCTCCTGCGGTGATGTGTTTAATGGCCTCACAGGCCGCTGTCCTCTTACGGTGGTGCATTTAATGACCTCACAGGCCACCGTCCTCCTGCGATGATGTGTTTAATGACCTAAAAGGCTGCCGTCTTCCTATGGTGATGTGTTTAATGACCTCACAGGCCGTTTCCGTCCTCCTCCACTGCTGCCATGTTTGCTGTCATCAGAAACTTTGGACTCTGTGCTGCCCTCTAGTGGATTTGTGGATGAACCTCCATGTTGACGTAAAGGAGGCACATGGGCATCGATGTTTACATCGTTTGAACCGGATTTGATTTTCACATGTAAAGGAGCATAAATGAGCCTTTTACCTCGATTTATTGTTGTAACATTTTGTAGGATTAATGCATGTATTTTTACATAATGCACATATGTTGTTACAAATATCTAAAGCACATATTTTTATATTCCTTCCCATTTCTTATTATTTCACTCATGCTTATGATGTATTCTTCTCTTGAGAATTCGAGGAGCTGCAGCTGACTCACTTTCCCCTCTGGGATCAATAAATTATTTCTGATTGTGGCTCATATTTGATATTTGCGATTGTGCATTTTAAACCAGCATGTGGCTAACATGAGCGTTGTTTGGCTTGTTTTTTTTCTGCATCTGCTGGAGAGATTCCTGATGTTTTGAGACGACACATGAAAACCAACCCTCATCATATAAGGTGTGTTTTGTTCTATGGTCGAATCTCTGTCCCGTTCACTTTAGTATTTGTGGCACCAAGGCAAATCTGAAACACCGACGCCGTGACACGACTCCTCCTTCTTTACACGTTCCTTGATTATGGATCTTTTTTTATAATTTTGTGTTTTCGATCAGTGGAAAGGACACAAAGGTCTGAGCTTTAACTTCGGCCAAATTTTAACCTGAATCAGCCGCCCTTTTTGTGCAGCGGACACATTCCAGGTGATGCATTCAGGTTGAGGTTTCTATTCAGAGAGCAGATGGTTTTGTTTCGTCGGCGTCTGCTGGGCGTCTGGAGCGCCACGCCGCTCGGCTCTCAGGTGCAACCCTGCATGCAAACAGTTCAGGGAAGAGAAAATGTTTCCGCAGCTTCTCCAGGCGGTGCTTTCCTGTCACTCCTCCAGCTGCATGACGACATGGAAAACTTGGATGCACTGGAAAACCTATAAATGCGTATGAATGTATGTGTGTGTGTGTGTGTGTGTGTGTGTAAAAGTGTGTGTGTGCACGCAGGACACACTGAGGCGAAGTCCTGCTCCTCCTCTACTCGTTCCTGGAGGTGATGTCCTGCCACAGGGAACAAATGAAATAAAGTTAGCGTCGGTGTTTTTGTCCCGGCTGCTCGATGAAACGGGGTGACGCATCGGATTCGGAGCGGGACTCACCTCGGTCTTGGCCCGCCGCCACTCGCTCATCGGCCCCGACTTCGTGACGACTGCAAGACACAAGATCAGGTGAACCACTGGTCCCAAATCGTTCATATTTACTGTTTCCTGCACAAGTTTCCTCTTTTCAGGGTGGTCATTATTTTACTATCTGCAGTTATTCAGTGACAGAGGAAAATTTAAAGGAATACTCCAACATTTTGGGGAAAAAAATCCCCTTTTCCTGACTTCTGAGGCTAATGACTCCCATAGACTTCAAGTCTTTATGCTAAGCTAACAGGAAATGCTACCCATAGGAACAGACCCACTGGGCGTCCAGAGGTGGAAATGGTGTCCAACATCTGGTCTCAGTCTGGGGAAGTCAGGAAAAGGGGATTTCACCCACAAAAATGTTGGAGTATTCCTTTAAATGAAGACTTAATTTACAAAAAACATGCAAAACAATTAAACAAATGCATAAAAAGTGCACAGAAAAACTTCGGATTCAAAATATCATTTTCTCATTTCAGAGGTGAATGACACTGACACTGAATGATATCTGAGATTTAATTGTGATGCACGATAATATCAGCACATCATCAGTATCGGTCGATAATGTCTTTAAAATGAAATATCAGTATCAGTCCAAAATGAATATTTCCGCCGACATGTGAAATAGGTCTAACCCTCCCTGGCTGTGGCATAATCATAATCAATTAATTATAAAAAAAAAAAAAATAATAAAAAAAAAATGTTGTGTTTTCCAAGCTGAAGTAGTTTTCTTATTTTGCCTAGTGAATGTGTTCATTTTGAAAAGCACTGCATTTTACTCCTGCATCTGCCAGTGGGCCTTCACAATAAGAGCGGGCATCATAATGAAATGTCAGCTGATGTTCTCTGCAATTAAGTTGGAAAAAATATGCGCATATATCAGCATCAGCATTCAGTCAAAAGAGTGGGACGATATCAGCATATCGGATATCAGCAGAAATCCAGTGTGGTGCATCCCTAATATAATATTATAATAATAATAATATCCCTAATACTTAACCAAAGTTAAGCAGCAGGCAGTGTGATTGAGGTGATACTCACACATGAAGGCCGTGATCATTAGGAAGGCCGCAGACGCCACAGAGAAGCCCCACAGTGGACACCTGCAGCACAAACACAAGACACCTTCAGCACCTGAAGCTGCACGGGCTCAGCAGCTCCGCGTACGCATCCCAATATTTCTACACCCGGTGGTCATTTCTCTACAATGTCCAAACTGCAAAAGTGTCTGACTTTCACTGATCCAGCAGGAACTTCAGAATCAGCTCTCTGTGATCACAGACGAGGAGCGATCTATCTCTCTATCTAGAAAATCAGAAGTACACATTAGGGAATCGGTCACTTTACAAGGTAGTAAATTAATAAATAAGTAACACACAAGTATAAGTTGTATGTTATATACCTGAATAACTGTGTCATTCCCTGTGAATATGAGGGTTTAGATTTTGTCCTCCTAATTGATGCATTTTGTGTTTTTATTTAAGATAAATCATAATCTTGACAAGAAGAGCTGTTTTTTGTTGGTTTTTTTTTTTTTAAATTGTGTGCTTCAAGTGTGTTTGTTCTTGGGCCGTGCTCCGTCTTAACCTCATTGTTTTCTGTGTTACTATGATGGTGGAGCTGCAACTGTTCTAGCCTAAAACAGATTTCCCCTTCAGGACAATAAAGTTCATCTGATCTGAACAAATTTTCTATGTATTTCAACTAAAAAAAAAAAAAAAAAAAAAACTACAAGGCTTCGTTTTCCTGTCGAAGGCTCGGCGGATGAGGTCTGTGATTGGTTCAGTGACTTCTGGCAGAACACACCGCTCACTGATGTCATGTTGAATTAAAGGCAGATGAAGAGGGTGACCTCAGCTCGTTTTCGGTTTTAAAGCTGGAGTATTGCGTGAGTGAGCCACAAGAGCTGCGGCCAGATTTCCAGCATCATGCTCGGGTCGGTTTTATTTGTACTCGGTGAAATCAGATTTATCTCCAGCCGCTTCACAGAGACTCCAGAAACAAACCTCCTGCTCATTTCTCCCTCAGACTTTCAGAAAAATCAGTATTTCATGAACGCTACAGCTCGAATGGCGCTGATCCCCAACAGGATGAAAAATTGGATGGAAAAATTTCAAAAAACTACGTACGTATCATATTTGAACCCTCTCCCTCTACGATGATGATACTCCTCTCCTCGTAGTAAAAACAAACAAACAAACAAAAACAAAAACAAATATCTGACTCCAAATCATGATAAAAACTCCTCCTTTAAGACTGTCAGACAACACCGTACCTATCACCATGGTAACAGCTCTCTGATTGGTAGCGTTTGTTTAAAGGATTGTGGGTAATGTAGTACCTCGGACTTAGCGTTGGGAATAAAGCTGATGATCTTATGTTAATATTTTATGGCCAGTTGTCTCAGTCGCTGTGGCCAACAGGAAGGGAAATCTGACTTCCTGAACCCTGGAACGTGGCAGCTCCACGGTTAAAGGTGCAGTGAGTGACTTATGACCACTAGGGGGCGCAGAGGGCTCAAAGTCAGTCCCGCCTCCTGGTTTATGTCACATCATTTGTACAAAAAAACAAAGTTACGGTGAAAAATGTGTTTTCTGGATGGAAACGAGGCTGCATTCGACTCTCAAGGCTCCTGCTGGATTAACCTGGATTATTTAGTTTTCTGTTCACACACATTCACCCTAAACCCCCAACACAGAACCGAGGAACGTTGAAGAGGAGGAAGAGGAGGAGCTCACTGAGGGTGATACAGAAGTTCAGAGAGGCTGAACTTCAAACAACTCACCCAGAGGAGACGGTGGCGCAGAGGAAGATGGTGAAGATGAGGAGCAGGAGAGCCTTCATCGAGGATAAACCTGAAACACATGGACGCACTTCAGTGACAGAGACAAGACTGACAAAGAGCCGCATGTCCAAAAAAAAAAAAAAAAAAAAAAAAAAAAACATAAAAATAAAATTTAAAAAAATTATAAAAAAATAAATCAGTTAGTGTAGCTGGCAGGAAGGAGCCAAAAGACAAAACTAAACCAGGTCTTTTTTTCCCCTCTGAACACTCACATAAAAAGTAAAAAAATGGATTAAAGTCTCTTGGAAAAAAAAATGTGAATACAGCATTTCCTCTTTTGTTACAAGTCAATTCAATTTTATAAAAAAAAAACTGAAAGAAAGGCAAGAAATAGTTTCCAAAGGCAGCCACAGATACTGTAGCTCATACTCAGTACAAATATTCAAGATCCATAAATTTGCCCATTGTGTTGGCCAAAAAAACTTTAATGAATTAATTTATATATATATATATATATATATATATATATATATATATATATATATATGTGTATATGTATGTATATATATAAATATAAATTCTCCAGACTTGAATTTGTTTTTAAAAAATAATAATCATAATAATAATAGCAATAATAATAATGCTGATGATGGCGTCACCTGTTTGCTCAGGTGAGGAGGGAGGACAGCAGCTGTTGGTGTACGGGGTTGCGGGGGGCGGGACTTCGGAGAGGCTGCCCAGCGATTGGGTGAAGCGCTCCTGTGATTGACAGATCTCCGAGCAGATCTCCTCCTGGACCAGCAGCTTGGGGGGCGGAGCCTCTTTGTCAGGAGGGGGCGGGACCTCCGTGTGGTCTGAAACACAATGCAAAAAAAAAAACAAAAAAACAATCAAATTATCAATAAAATATTTGTTTCGTTATGTAAACGTAAGCCTTTACATAAATCTATATTTGAAAGATTTCATTCTACCGCCCTTTAAAGCCTTTAACTTTAAAAAAAAATCATATTTCACACACAAACAGTTGTCTTTTTTTTAAATGAAACTCCAAATTTTTATAAACTTATCTTAATATTAAAATTTGAATGATGTCATTCAGAAATGCTACGTATTCCTACTGAATATTATTATTATTTTAAAAAATCAGACAGTATTTCAAAGCCAAAGCTGCTTTGCTGCTCAAAGACAACTTCCTGCTGGCAAAAAGTTTTTAATGACGCTGCATTTTTACAGCGACGCAAAACTGATCATTTTAACGGAGAGAGAACTAATACTAAAAATACAACACAAAACACAACATAAAAACAAAGCAAAAAAAATAAGAATTTTGAAGATACATTTTCTTGACTCTTATTTTTGATTAAAATTAATTACATCTGATATAAAATTAAATATTTAAACTGATGAGTGATGGTTCAAATCTGCTGTGACGCATGGTGTGAAGTATGAGTGGAGTTTTTTTTTTTTTTTAAATTAATTAATGAAAGTGAAACAGCGCCTCACTCACCGAACGTGAAGCTGCAGCCGCCGTCCAGCTCGGAGCCGCTCAGCTCGGACCACGACAGCTCGGCGGGCTTGTCCGGCGTGCGCGGCCGCTCGGGCTCAGCCGGCGCCGCGAACACTCCTCCGAAGACTCGGCGGTCGAGCCACGACTGGCAGCTGTCCGTCACGTCGCTCAGCAGACTGACCAGAGACCGACGGGGCCGCCGCCGCCGCCGGAAGATCCTGCAGAGCCCGAAGAGAGAGAGAGGACATGAGGGCGGTGTGGACGGAGGCTCTTAACCAAAACTGATGACATAACAAGAACAAGGTGTGAGGAATATCATCAATATTTCTTTATTTTCTTCTTTTTCTTAGTTTTCCTCTCTGCCAGGCTCAGGAGGAAGAAGAATCTGTTCTTGTTCTTCATGAACGCGCCTCACTGCAACAAATCTATAACTTATCAAGTCATTCAGTTTCATCTTTAGAGTTTAAATCTGTTTTTTCTTCAAACAACGTAAAAAAAAAAAATCTGCCAGATAATCCCACTTGTTTCCAGCATTCATTAATATTTCTGATTCTGATCCTGAAAAACAAGAAAGGCTCAATATGAGACCAAAGGACTCAATTTTTTTAGTGTTGGTTCAATTCATGAAATTCATTAAATACAACCATACATCTGCAAAAGTTTTCAGTAATTGATTAACTGATTAATTGATTGATTGATTGTCAGAGCTGTTTTTTTTTTTCTCCATTTGTAAGAACACAAAACAAGAAAGAAATTAGGACAATGCATACATTTACAGAGAACTACAGTCTCTACTGTGTTCTCCATTAATGAAGAAGGTCACAGCCGGTCTCTCTCCTGATTGGCTCCCTCGCTGAGGCCTCACTGAGACCCGTCCAATCAGAGCGGCTTGCAGCGTTTGAACTGGACAGTGTCTGCTTGTGTGAATCTGCCGCTGCTGTCAGCCAATCAGAGGCCAGCATCGTGACACGGCACTTTCACTCAGTTGACCTAATTCAATTCAACGTCCTGAAGAGCGTCGCGCCGCACCTTTCAAAATAAAAGCATGAAAACTGCAGCTTTGCCGGGGGGGGGGGGGGCGTGAGCGACCCCGCGGGACGGCAGAGCGTCTGCCAGTCGTTTCACACAGAACAAAGACACGCTTATGAAGCTGACAATAAACTTCACAACAACACGGGTGTCTCCTAGCAACCGGTCACGTGATCTGACAGGCTGGCGGCCCGACACAGAGGACGTCAGGAACGAGGAATTTACACGGCTGTGAGACCTGCCAACACGTCCCGAGCACACAGTGACCTCATCTCTATAAACAGGGCCGAGTGTGTGTGTGTGTGTGTGTGTGTGTGTGTGTGTGTGGGTGTTGGGGTATCTCACACCTGTCAGCAGTTTGGTGTAGCTCTGAAAAGTTGCATAACTCTGTGTTCTATCAGCTTTTAGGGCCTTGGCAGGAAAAAATAGGAGAAAAAAGAGTAAGAAAAATTGAATTTCCAAGATTAAAGTTGTAAATTTACAAGAAAAAAATCGAAAATTTTCAGGAAAAAAACTCAGAAAATGATTTTTTGTTTCACTTTTCTGTCTGAGGCTCCACCTGTGCTGCCCCCTGCTGGCCGTGTCTCAGGCCTGCAGCTGATCCCCTCAGCAGATTCTACTCTGATATGGGATTCAGGAACAAGGAGATCCTGCTGATCTGAGCCCAGAATCAGCAGATTGTTTTCTTCTGAATCGGCCCAAGTCACAGCAACGTCTCTTCAGAGTCCAGATGCTGAGGAGGAGATTGGGGTTCTGGACTCAAACCAGCAGGATTTCCTCCTGACTGGATCCCACAAGAGGAGAACAAACTAGCTTTCACAGTTTCCCTGATTTTTTTTTTTTTCTCCTAAATTTACGACTTTAATTTACAACCTGGCAGCAGGATGAACTTGTAGTTAATTTATTCCGTCCTCATTTGATTTCCATGTGTGGTTTCCATGGCTGTGATGAAGACAAAAGGGTGTGAGAGCCTGAGCTGCACCCGGCCCTGCAGGGTGAGGCAGCCCGGCGTCTCTCGTGTCTCGGCTCATGAAAACGTTCAACATCTGTGCAACATATCAAACTGGAGCTCTGCCAAACGCTGATGTGACGTCAAGGCTGTTTATAGCTGCAAACTCCAGCAGAAACTCAGATCTGATTGTCCGTCAAACTAAACGTTTACACACAGGAGGTTGTTTGTTCCCCCCAAACTCTGAGCACAATGGCAGAATCATTTATATTCATTCTGCATGTTTAGCCTAATATCTACAAAATGCATAAACTTCACATTCCTGCTGATCTCCTCCCAGAGTGAGCAGTGGGCTTTCAGAGCTGCCACATCACTCCTCCTCCCTTTCCTCCAGCCGCTGGTTTCCATTCATTCCACTACGATATGAACATGAACTTTCAGAGCCTTCACACTTTCTTCACTCCAGTTTTCCATCAGAGGAATAAAGTCCTTCACATGAGTTTTCCTAAAAGCAGCAGCACTGTTGGCTTTTCAGGACTTTTTCACACTGAAACGCTCCCTCCTCCTCCTCCTCCTCCTCCTCCTGCTCCTCCTCCTCCAGGGAAAATAGTACCTAAGAGAGGAAACCTTTTGCTTTCCACAGCCGATCATCAGCTGTGTGGTTTCTGAATGTTGAGCAGAACATTATGAGGCGGCTGCTTCAAACACAAACTCACATTCTGACTCTGAGCTGTGGAATCTGGAGCTCCTCTGCAGGATTTAAAAAACAGTTTGTTGATGTGGACTTTTTCACACTGAAACGCTCCCTCCTCCTCCTCCTCCACCAGGAAAAATAGTCCCCGGGGAAACGTTTTGCTTTCCACAGCCGATTATCAGCTGTGTGGTTTCTGAATGTTGAGGACTTTGTTCGCCGTAGAAGCAGAACATTATAAGGCGGCTGCTTCAACCACAAACTCACATTTTGACTCTGTGCTGTGATATCTGTAGCTCCTCTGCAGGATTTGATAAATTGCTTGTTCCAGTGTAAAATTGTGGTAAATGGGCCGCACTCTGAAAAACAGTGGGATGGTCCTTTAACTTGCTGTTAACTTTTTTTTGCCCTCACAGATCGTGCATCACACCAGGATATCAAGCAGTAAATTCTATAATTTCGGAGTGTGTGGGAATTCGACTTCCTCCTGTCCCGTGTCAACACAGAACAGGAGAGACTGATCTCATCGAAAAACGGAAATGAATCCGATCCTGTGTGACCGTTCAGGTATTTTAAAAACAAAACTTAAAGAAGGAGGAAGATTTCAGCCGTGATGAATCAACCGGGTGTTTTGTTACGGAGCTGATTTCTTCAAAAAGTTCATTTGGGTTCATGGCACTTGGACTTTGCTGTTTGCAGGCCATTTATGGACCTCAAATGGAAACTATTCACTCCAGCTGGCGTAGAAAACACTGAGGTGAAGCTGCTAGCTAACTCTTAATGTTTTATTGATGTAGGGAGTGAGTTATATACACTATATTACCAAAAGTATTCGCTCACCCATTCAAATGATCAGAATCAGGTGTCCTAATCACTTGGCCTGGCCACAGGTGTATAAAATCAAGCACTCAGGCATGCAGACTGTGAAACAAGACATTTGTGAAAGAATGGGCCGCTCTCAGGAGCTCAGTGAATTCCAGCGTGGAACTGTCATAGGATGCCACCTGTGCAACAAATCCAGTCGTGAAATTTCCTCGCTCCTAAATATTCCACAGTCAACTGTCAGCTCTATTATAACAAAATGGAAGCGTTTGGGAACAACAGCAACTCAGCCACGAAGTGGTAGGCCACGTAAAGTGACGGAGAGGGGTCAGCGGATGCTGAAGCGCATAGTGCAAAGAGGTCGCCGACTTTCTGCACAGTCAATTGCTACAGAGCTACAAACTTCATGTGACCTTCAGATTAGCCCAAGTACAGTACGCAGAGAGCTTCATGGAATGGGTTTCCATGGCCGAGCAGCTGCAGCCAAGCCACACATCACCAAGTGCAATGCAAAGCGTCGGATGCAATAGTGTAAAGCACGCCGCCACTGGCCTCTAGAGCAGTGGAGACGCGTTCTCTGGAGTGATGAATCACGCTTTTCCATCTGGCAATCTGATGGACGAGTCTGGGTTTGGAGGTTGCCAGGAGAACGGTACATTTCAGACTGCATTGTGCCGACTGTGAAATTTGGTGGAGGAGGAATTATGGTGTGGGGCTGTTTTTCAGGAGCTGGGCTTGGCCCCTTAGTTCCAGTGAAAGGAACTTTGAATGCTTCAGGATACCAAAACATTTTGGACAATTCCATGCTCCCAACCTTGTGGGAACAGTTCTCTTCCAACATGACTGTGCACCAGTGCACAAAGCAAGGTCCATAAAGACATGGATGACAGAGTCTGGTGTGGATGAACTTGACTGGCCTGCACAGAGTCCTGACCTGAACCCGATAGAAAACCTTTGGGATGAATTAGAGCGGAGACTGAGAGCCAGGCCTTCTCGACCAACATCAGTGTGTGACCTCACCAATGCGCTTTTGGAAGAATGGTCAAAAATTCCTATAAACACTCTCCTCAACCTTGTGGACAGTCTTCCCAGAAGAGTTGAAGCTGTAATAGCTGCAAAAGGTGGACCGACATCATATTGAACTCTATGGGTTAGGAATGGGATGGCACTTCAGTTCATAGCATGAGTAAAGGCAGGTGAGCGAATACTTTTGGTAATATAGTGTATCTGCCAGTAGATGGCGTTGCTGAGTTTTCTTTCTATGTTTCTGTTTTTGTTCTGCTGCAGTTTTGAGCTCTATTGGCCCTCCACAGCCACCATTGACATGCAAACTTGATTAGTTAAATTTTTTGGGTGAACTGCTCCTTTACGGCCTCTCCACCCACCTGACCAGGTTCTCCTTGTAGGACACGTTGGTTTGGGGCGTGGTGAGCGACACGTTGCCGTCGTCGTCCCAGGAGAAGCTGTCCTCCGTCATGATGTAGTATCCGTTGGTGAGGAGGCGGGGCGAGCGGCGGCAGCAGCAGGGGGCGCCGCCGTCAGAGGAGGCGGAGTAACACAGGTAGGAGGAGTCAGGAGAGAGCAGCGACACGCCCAGGCTGAGGGAGAGAGGCGGAGCTTAGCTTCACCCACACACACACACATACACACAGGACATTTCACACAGTACAGCTTGGCACATCACATGACCGGGGCCAACCAATGGAAATGAAGAGTTAGGTTACTACAGGTGTTACTGCAGGTGTGTGTTATGTTACTACAGGTGTGTTATGTTACTACAGGTGTGTGTTATGTTACTGCAGGTGTGTGTTATGTTACTCCAGGTGTTATGTTACTACAGGTGTGTGTTATGTTACTACAGGTGTGTGTTATGTTACTACAGGTGTGTGTTATGTTACTACAGGTGTGCGTTATGTTACTAAAGGTGTGTTATGTTACTACAGGTGTGTGTTATGTTACTACAGGTGTGTGTTATGTTACTACAGGTGTGTGTTATGTTACTAAAGGTGTGTTATGTTACTACAGGTGTTACTACAGGTGTGTTATGATACTACAGGTGTGTGTTATGTTACTACAGGTGTGTGTTATGTTACTACAGGTGTGTGTTATGTTACTACAGGTGTGTGTTATGTTACTAAAGGTGTGTTATGTTACTACAGGTGTTACTACAGGTGTGTTATGATACTACAGGTGTGTGTTATGTTACTACAGGTGTGTGTTATGTTACTAAAGGTGTGTTATGTTACTACAGGTGTTACTACAGGTGTGTTATGATACTACAGGTGTGTGTTATGTTACTACAGGTGTGTGTTATGTTACTCCAGGTGTGTTATGTTACTACAGGTGTGCGTAATGTTACTAAAGGTGTGTTATGTTACTACAGGTGTTACTACAGGTGTGTTATGATACTACAGGTGTGTGTAATGTTACTAAAGGTGTGTGTTTTGTTACTACAGGTGTGTGTAATGTTACTAAAGGTGTGTGTTATGTTATTCCAGGTGTGTGTTATGTTACTACAGGTGTGTTCTGTTACTACAGGTGTGTTTATGTCCCAGGTGAGGGTTCTGTTAAAGCAGAGGGAATTTTTTTTCAGATTATAACTGTCATGTTCTAGTTCCTCAGTGTCCACATCAGCTGAAACAGCCTGGAATCAAATAAACTCCAAACACACACACACACAAACATACACACACACACTGTGTCTAGGACACTGAAAACACATCATCATGCTCATTTCTATGTTTGCCTACTTGACTCCATTAAATTAGGAGAAAATAATTAAATATGAAGAAAAAAACGGCATTAAAGGCGAAGCTCCTCACCTGTGGCAGGTGCGCTCGGCCGGCGGCTCTCGGCTCTTTATCGGCGAACCTGAGAGACACAAACACACCAACATGAACACAAACATCCAGCTGCTATTCTCAGTCTTTCAGTAATCTGTACTGAAACTCTGACTGACATGACGGCCGATCCAGTCAGACTCCGCCTCCCCATCTGAAAAACAGCAAGTGGGCGGGGCCACCGTTCTGATCACCAGCTTCTGATTTTCATGTCCCTTTTCCCTCAATCTGTATTTAGTTTAGTTTTACAGAAAGACTAAAGGTGGCAGCGTGCTGCCTTCACTGACCTGCAGGAAGGACAGAACATTACAGTTTTTATTTTACTGCATTTATTCAGTTTTTTTTAAAATGTTTCACAAACACAAGAAATCTGATCCAGCCTCGCGCATCTGACCTTTTTTAAATATATAATTTTAATTATGATTATTAATTCTTTTTCATTTTTAATTTTTTTTCCCAGAATTTTTTCTTTTTCTTTTTTTTCTAATTTTCAAGTCATTTTCTTGTCTTTTTTAACTTTTTTATTTTAAATTTAGATTTTTTTTAATTTTTAATTAATTTTATTATTTTTTTTATAACTGATACAGTAATGTTAATTCAATATTTATTCAACCAAGGCAAGGTTTGCACTGGCATTTCTAACTGTACATTTTAAGATCCTGCTGCTTAAACAAACTTCCAGCTCACACACCTTCAGATGGAAATGAACTGCTCTGATAAATCCTCTCGTTTTTATACGTCTTTGTTATTTTTTGTCCATTTTATATGTATTTGTACTCTTTAATGTGATTTCACTTAATTCTGTCCTAATGTTTTTTGATTTTTTTTGTCTCAGCTGGCTCTGCAACACGATATATATACTTTTTTTTTAAGTTTGTGCTGCTGAATGAGGGGCTCTGAGTGTTTCGAGGAGCTGAATAAAGTTGAATAAAGTTGAATAAAGTTGAATAAAGTTTCTCCGGGCCGTTTCCTGCAGCTGGAGGCGACGAGCTGCTGATTTATTACCGCTGCTGCGAATAAAACGATGACGACATTAAAGTAATAAAAACTTTTTTTTTCCCTTCATGGTGTAAAGTGGCAGTGAACACGGCGTCCTGAGCACACGATGTTCACACTGCACAGGACAGAGCGCTTTAAAGGACAAATCCACACAAAACATGACAGAGAAACTGACTGGAGCTCTGATGAGGGTTTTCTTTGTCGTCGCTGTTGCTGCTGCTGGGAAAGCTCTCAGCGCTGTGTCGCAGTGTTTTAACTGTTTTATGTGTGTAACTGTACAACAATGTGTTAGTGCTACTGCAGTTTTCTCAGGGGGAAAAAAATAAGAAAAACTTCAAGTTTTTTCACATGAATTTGTGAATTTTCTATTTCTTTCTCATAAATTTTTGAGTTTTTTTCTCATAAACTTATGATTTTAATATCGGAATTTGTGAGGGTTTTTTTGTGAAGGATTTTTCTGCAATATTACCCCCCATTTTGTTGTTTGTTTGTTTGTTTTTCTTTTAATATAAATGCCCCCTCAGTTGTGGCACCTCCAATGTCGTTGTATAGGTGACTGTACAATGACAATAAAGGCTATCCTATCCTGTCCCCTCCCCCAGCTCTGTAATCTTTTCTCTCCTTGCAGTGGCTCTAACCCTAACCCTAACCCACTGTTTAGGCCCCAGTCTGCACAAACACACCATTTTACAACAGGCCACAAGAACACATGTGGACTGCAGGCTTTGGGGCCCAAACTGCATGGGATTAGCAGAAGATGGGCGTGTCTGCAAAGGGGAGAGCCGTGGCTGCCCAGAGGTCAGACGTCCACCTGAACGCCTCTCCGCGGCCCTTCCCACAATGCCTTGCTGTACCGGTTGTTCCAGTCTTGGCTCGATAACAAACATCAGATCAGCCGCGGCACCGTGGCGACAGACGCCCCGTCTCCGTCTGCACACACACACACACACTTTATCCAAACCAGAGACGCTCAGAGACACTCACTGTGATTTCTCTCAGAAACACGGAGAAAAAACTTAAATGAGCCACAAATGAGCTAAAAGACACAGAAAAGGAAAAAAAGAAGGAGAAAAAACAAAAAATCAAAAAAGGAAATAACCTGAAACTAAGCAACCAAAAAAACTGTCCTGGAAAAAAAAAAAAACAGAAAAACGAAAACAAATAAAAAAACAAATAAACAAAAAACAAGAAAATGACCTGAAAATTAGCCCCCAAAAAATCCTGAAACATCATTTGAATATATAATTGTAATAATTAAAAATACAGTTTTCTGGACATTTTTTCCACCTTGGTCTTTTTTTTCTTTTCTTTTTTTCTTTTTTTTCTTTTTCTTCAAATTTTTAGATAATTTTCTTTCTTTTTTTTATTGATTGATTTTTTTTAAACCTTTCTTTGTTTCGCTATTTTCCAAGTTCATTTCCTGTTAAGTTGCTCGTTGCCTTTTTTCTCCAGTTTTTGAAAGAAATCAAATGAGCCTGCTCAGGTTTCAGAGGGCTGGAGCCTTGTGTGTATCGCAGCACTGTGTGTGTCTGTGTGTGTGTGTGTGTGTATGTGTGTGTGTGTGTGTGTGCTGACGTACTTGTAACGGCTCCAGCGAAGAACAGAGCCATGTCGACCTGCAGGAAACACAACAGAGCCCAGATCAGTTCTTATCTCACACACACACACACACACACAGAGTTCAGTTTCTTCTTCATGACACAAACGCCCATCAGTCTGCCTCTCACATTATTTACTCCTCTGTTTCCAGAGCTGTTTATTTATTCAGTTATTATTTATTGTCTTGCTCAGGTTTCTTTAAAGCTGTCATGTGGGCCTGAACACACACCGACTGCATTTCACTCTGGACTCAATTTGGTGAAGTGTGTTGTTTTATTTTTCCTGTGTGTCAAATAGATTTTTCTTTTTTAGATCTTTCTTCCCCTCCCGTCTCTGGAAAAACAGATTTTCAAGGAGTTGAAGTTTTTTGTGGCCAAATAAATCAAATCCTTCCTTCATCTGCATGCATGTCCTGTTTCTTTTTTGTTGTTGTTGTTTTTGATAATGTACACTCTGTACTTCCACTTTCTGAACACAGATTGTGTCACAGCATCGGGAGGAAACAGCCTCAATCTGCAGAAATTATGAAAGAGACAGAGAGGGAGAGAGAAAGAGAGAGAGAGAGAGAGAGAGAGAGAGAGACTGAAAAAAAAAAACTCTGCAGCCTCGTTTCTTACAAAATAAAAAATGCTGGTGAAGAAACTCCTCAGAAAGACCCCCAGACACACACACACACACACACACACACACACACTGCTCATGCTACTGCCTGGATTACAGATTAGACAGCCACTATAATCCAGTCTGCCCCCTGTGTGGTTGAGGATTTTGTTGATTAGCGGTGGAGAGGCTGAGAGCATCAGTCAGTCACAACGAGCTGATGCACAGGAAATCAGTCTGTTCACGTTCTGATTACTGATTATCGGTTTTATCCTTTTATAAAAAAACAAAAAACAAAACAAAAAAAAAAAAAACCCTGAAACATCATCAAATTCCAGCTTCACTAAAACATTCAGATTATCTTCCTTTTCTCCGCTCATATCTTTATCAGATTAAAGCTCTGGGTTTTTTTTCTGGCTGCTGGTCAGACGGAGGGAGACAAACATTTATTTTTCACTCTTTGTGCACAAAACGAAACAATAATCAACAGATATTCAACAGAGATAAACACTCAAATGCCCCGAGAGTCAAATCCGGATCCCTCAGCCGACACGGCGGCAGTTTGGACGTCTGTCGTGTCGTGTTTTAGCGTCTCACCTCGGAGTTCTGCTCGGCTCACGCTGACTTCTGGTCTGTTCGGACGTTCCTGAAGTTTCTCACAGTTTCAGTTTCCTGCGTCCGCCCGACATCGTCTGAGGAGAAAACACTGCCTGGGAAGAGGAGAGGGAAGAAAAAACATTCCAGAGGGGAAGGGAAGGAGCAGTGTGTGTGTGTGTGTGTGTGTGTGTGTGTGTGTGTGTGTGTGTGTGTGTGTGACAGTGAGCTCATGTTTCCTGTTAACCCTTCACTGACCAGCAGCAGCACGTGACTCCTCACTGGAAGGAACTGCCTGTCCTTTAATCCACAACACAGCCTACACAGTGCAGCATCACACACACACACACACACACACACACACACACACACTGAGCTGAGGAATTAATAAGAATTTCCTGAAAGTATTTTTGGTTTGTTTTAAATAACTTTTGCGGTGAAAACTTTTTTGCCAGGAGGACAGAGAGCACAGATGAGTGCAGCTGCAGGGTGTTTGTCTCGGGTTCTGCTTCCTCCTTCCACAGCAGGGATTTCATCAGTTCAGACGCAGCGAGAGGCTTTTTAGGCTGCAACTGTTTTGTTTTTCTCTGTCGGTTCACTTATGGATTATATCAATGATTCATGTTTCAGTCGTGTGGCAGATAAAGTGTGAAGAATGAAGCTCTCGTCTGCTGGGAGGTGATCAGAGCTTAAAGTCAGCCAAAAAAAACCCTCAAAAACCCAAAGTATTCATTTTATAAAGATGTGAGCGGAGAAAAGGAAGACCATACAGCATCTTCGTGAAGCTGGAATCAGAAAATGTTTTTTGACTTCATCAAAATGATTGATAAATGGGATTATAATCCACGACTCTTCTGCTGGTGGGTCGCTCCAGATGTCGGCTAATCGTTTCAGCTTCATCAAACTGAAGAGGAAGTCTGAAACCTCCTGAGGCTCACAGGAACCCCGACACAGCAGCCCACTGCACTTGTGGGCGTCCAGAACTCCAGTGGGATTCACAACCACACGGCTCACCCTTTAAAAAGTCACAGGAGGGGGCGTTTAACCTCGCTGGCGTTGGCTGTGACTGAAGATTGCACTTTATTTTACTATTTATTTTGTGCACTCTTTATGCACAAAATGAAAAAATAATCACTAGGTACTATTTGATCACATCTCCAGCCTCACAGCCAAACTCTGACTTTCCATTTTCACTTTCCGTCAGTTCATCATTAGATTAGAACTGAGGCTGAGAGTGACTCATTCTCAAGAAAAAAAGCAAAAACCAGAGAAAACAGACACGATAACAGAGATATCTAACAGAGTGACGATCTGGTGACCAGCCCAGGGGTCCCGACCCACAAGTTGAGCATCAGCGGTCCAGCCTCGCCCAGTCAGAGCTGCTTCATGTCAGTCTGGACTAAAAATAGATGTGACACATGAAGAGCGAGACAGAGGGCTGATTAGCCAGCTGTCGTGCTGAGGGCCCTGATAATAATAATGCCTTTATCACAGCAGACATTCCACCTCTAGAACATGTTTCCACCTGCAGGGGGCGCCGCCGAGGCTGAAACTGTCGATCAGTCGATCAAACTCTGATTAACTAGGAATCACCAGAGGCCCCACCATACGATATTATCACGATACTCAGGTCACAGTATATTATCACAATACTCAGGTCACGATACGATGTTATCACGATACGATATCACAATAATGCATTACTATCACAATACGATATCATCACGATACCAAGTCACAATACGATATCACAATGCAATATTATCACAGTACGATATCTCAATAATACAGTACTATCACAATTCAACATTATCATGATACTCATGTCACAATACAATGTTATCGCGATACGATATTATCACGATACTCAGGTCACAATACGATATTATCGCGATGCAATATTATCACAGTGTGATATCACAATAATACAATACTATCACGATTGCAATATTATCATAGTACGATATCACGATAACACAATACTATCACAATACCACATTATCACAATACTCATGTCACAATACGATGTTATCGCAATACGATATTATCACGATACTCAGGTCACAATATGATATTATCACGATGCAATATTATCACAGTGCGATATCACAATAATACAATACTATCACGATGCAATATTATCACAGTACGATATCACGATAATACAATACTATCACAACACAACATCATCACAATACTCAGGTCACAATAGAACATTATCAAGATACCCATGTCACAATACGATGTTATCACGATACAACACTATCGCGATACTTAGGTCGCAATACAATGTTATTACAATACGATATTATTACAATACTTGAGTTATGATTCAATGTTATGATGACATGATATCACAATATGATATTATCACAATCCTTAAGTCACAATGCAATATTATCACGTACGATATTATCACGTACGATATTATCACGATACAATGTTATCATGATACTTAAGTTATGATATGATCGTATTATGATTTTTCAACATTTTTACAGTCTGCTGAGTACTGCAAGTAGGCTACTATGTATGGAGGCGTTCTTTGCCTCAAGTCAACTTCACTCATCCCATTCATAAAAAAAAAAAAAAAAAAAACTTTGACTTGTCAGGTTGTTCTACATCACACGTTGCAGTTTCTGTGTTTAATCTGCAGGAGGCGAGCAGCTCAGCGAGGAAAAATCCTGTGAGCAAAAACCCTCAAAATCCTCCCTCCTGTCAGAAACAACAGACAGGAAACTTTTCATACATAAAATAAATGACGTCTTGAACTCCTAAACTCTGTCGCTCTTCTCGTCTTTGCATTAACCTCATTCTCAGCACTGACCCCTAATGTCATCTCTGAGCCACTGCAGCTGAGAGAAAAAAACACTAAAGACACATTTCCTGAGGGAGTGTGAAGCAGAACAAAAGGGAAAAAAAACTGTGTACACGTCTTTAAAAAACACTTTGGAGTCTTCTGGAGTTTGGCTTCACAGAGCCAGTTTGATAACACAAACTCTCAGCTTGTGTCTGATTGCAAACGTTTAATTTAATTTTGTCCCTACCATCATATATAATCTGAATGCTGACCTGCCTTTTCAATAGTCCTCCACTTGGAACATTTATCATCACTCATGACATGATAATTAGAAAAAACTCTAGTAACAAAATATTTTAAGGTCATACATGCCAACATTTCATATCTCAAAATACAAAATTAGAAAAAGAATAACACAGCCAATGGAAATTTAATACATGACTATAAAGCTCCTGCAACATCCTAAAAGCCTCTACGGACAGACGATGAGTAAATGTGACTTCATAATGACGATACTGTACTTTTTATGTTTAACCGTCCTGTTATGTTCAAATTTACAAACATCTTTTATATTTGGTGTCAATTTGAGCCCAGCAGTTTAAACCTCCACAAAATTATTAGAACTAAAATTGTTACCAAAGTTTATGTGTCAGGTACTTTATGCTTCTTTGTTGACGACCTAAATAGCCCTTTAAATAAAATACCCCCCCCCCCTCCTCCACCACCATAATATCTCACTGATTGACCTAAAATTGGACAGAAATATAAATTTTTGGTGTTTTAATGGCTTTCTATTATTTCTAAGTACAGATTTTTGTTATTTATAACCGATGCATACAAAGTGTGTACAGGACATTGAAAACATATCATCATGTCAATTTCATGTTTGCCCGGTAGGACCCATTACATTAGGAAAACTCATTAAATATGAAGAAAAAAAAAGATGTTAATCATTTATTTAGAGACGTTAAACACTGAATGGGGTCAAATAGTGCCCAAACATAATAGGAGGATTAATTTCTATGATATCACTATAATATATATATATATATATATATATATATATATATATATATATATATATATATATATATATACACATATATATATATATATACATATACACACTGTCTGGGTTCGATAATATTTGTTATAATATTCCCGTGTATCTGTGGTGGTCTCCTGATCCGGGACCCGGGAGCCCCGCTGCTTCCCAGCATGCTTTGCTCTGGGCTGGCTGCTGGAGCTGCTGATGCTGGAGGAAAACGCGTGTCAGGAAGCAGCAGCTGCAGAGCCAATCAGCGGCTGGCGGCGCATCCCGGCCCGGCGCCGCTCACCTTAACGGACTAATACTCCCTATGATATTCCAATGAGGACTTTGCATATTGTCCTGCTACAGTGTAGAAATTTATGATAATATTGCAACGCATGCCTCAGATAGTCAGTGGTTTAAAAAAAACAAACAAAAAAAAAACACTAACGACTTTTTTTTATATATATATAATGCAACGACTTTTCAATCTATCGGCTGCTGTATAAAACGCTGTTTCAAATCTAGTGAGAGATTTTTTTTGTTTTTCCCATCAGCCTCTATAATAAGTGCGCAGTTCTGTAGTTTTCTGGTTGTTTCTGTTGTTTGTGATGAACTGAGCAGCTTCTCCAGCAGACAAAGAGACAGAAACTCACCGCGGCTCCTCTTCAGTCCCGCAGCTGATCGGTGATCTCCTGATCGAGATGATCGATCCTCCGCCGCTGCACGAGCCGCTGCTCTGCTCTCTGCTCCCGGGAAAATGCTTTTTTCAACTTCGAGAAGAAGCGAGAGAGAGAGAGAGAGAGAGAGACGCTGCTGCCGTTTCCTCTGCGCCCGACACAGCTGACACACACACACACACACACACACACACACACACACACACACACACACACACACACACACACACACAACAGATGCCAATTTACTACAATGCAGGAGCGTCAACTGTTGGAGGATTTCAACGTAAAAGCATCAAGGCTAAAAAATAAATTAATAAAATTTTAAAAATAGTAATAACAGACGTTACGGAAGAGAATGAGGATTAAAAAACATGTTATGTGAAGTTAATCTAAAAATTCAGGAGGAAAAAAAAAAACAGAACTTAAATTGAATCTCACAATTTTGAGATTCTGAGTTTTTTCGTCCCCCTCTCAGTCAGAGGCTCGTAAATTAAAAAAAAAAACTGCTGGAAATATTTTACAGAAACGTGTTGCTCCGTGTGATCTGGACACTGGAGCTGACCAAATTGTGATTTCGATAATATTTCGATGAGCTGGTCCACTCAGTCCTGCTATTCCCGTCCAAGCAACTGAAGCGACACATTCTGTGCTTTTATTTTGAAGGAGACATGTCCCACCATGTGACCTGGTTGGGTTTGTCCGGAGGTGAGGAGGATTCCCCACAGCTGACGTCACTGGATGTCAGGGGACCTTTCCGTGGCCGTTTCACTGGCCTCAAAAAATGCACATTTTTATTCAGTTAAAATTCAAAAAACGAAAGAGCACGATGACGTGAGGGCCACGCGAGAATAACACCTGACATTAATCTTAGAATTTCTTCGCAACAAAGTCAGAATCTCAAATCAAAAAGTCTATTTTAGGTCATGAACATGCTGTGAAAAAGAATGTTTCATCTTTTTTGTTTGTTTTTTACTCCCAACAAACAAACAAACAAACAAACAACAAAGTTGAGGTCTGAGATGCTGAGAATAAAGTCAGACTTTTTTCTTTCTTCTTCTAAATTCGGAGTTTTTCTTACTGATAGTAGAGTCGGACTCAAAACTCTGAGTAAGAAAAAGAGTTCTGATTTTTTTTGTTAAAATAAAAAAGTCTGAACTTTTTTTCTTACGTCCCGAGGCTCCTAGAAACTAAACTAGAGCTTCTTTTTTAATGAAAATTTAAACTGAAAATATCGCCAGAGCAGAAAAAGCTGCAGGGTCCAGCAGTTTCAAAAGAAAACTTCCAGCCTTGTGATCCGGATGAGTCCAGTTTGAGCGCCTGTTTCTCTGCCGCTCCGGCAGCGCCACCCAGCGGCCGCTCCGGGTATTACAACACTGTCTGTTGGCCCTCAGGACCTGAGGCAGGAGCTCCGTTTGTCCTGTGGGATTAAATCCTGACTTACAAATTAAAAACTCCAAAGACTCATGAAAATACAACTTTTTATTAGTATCAAAATTATTTTACATTCTCACACAAAAGAAACCAAAAAAAATCACAAATGTAATGCTTTGAACCACAGAGAAGTTTGAAATGTTTGAAGTTTGAACAAAAGACAGTTGATAAAATAATAATAATGATAATAATAATGATTAAAAATTATAACAGTAATAATAAATAAATAAGTGACACTTTGGGCGCTTTAGACCGCCTGAAGGTGTAATATTCCAAGAAAACATCACTCAGAGATTAAAGTCTTCAATTTACAAGAACAAACTCATAAATTTGAACCTTGAAATTTCTGAGATCATGAAGTCACACATTTGTGAGAGAAAAAAACGCACATTATTCATTCATCGTCATCAAGCGTCTGGACTTTGAAGAGACATCGCTGTAAAAAGCAAAAGAAAAACTATTTTTCTGAGTTCTTTTTCTCATAAATTTCTGACTTTATGGTCTCAGAGTTTTTTTTTCTCATAGATTGACCACTTTAATATCAGGTGGTATCTGATTGGTTCTCTGATGATCAGCCTCCCTCCCTCACGTGGCTCCAGACGTTTCCCTCCACGCGGCGGCGGGCGGTCTAGGCGTACATGGCGGCGGCGGCGGGCGGTCTAGGCGTACATGGCGGCGGCGGCGGCGGCGGCGGGCTCGGGCAGGCTGGTGGCGTGCATGTCCCGCGTCATGTTGCTCTTCTCCTTGAGCTTGGCCTGCAGCAGTGTGTGCTCC
This sequence comes from Myripristis murdjan, assembly GCF_902150065.1. Lineage (NCBI taxonomy): Eukaryota > Metazoa > Chordata > Actinopteri > Holocentriformes > Holocentridae > Myripristis > Myripristis murdjan. The sequence continues at coordinate 31,454,247 of NC_043996.1, forward strand.
ACCACGCCGATACGAACATCCATCTGCACCACCTCCTGCCTCAGCTTCGTCAGGCTCTGCTTGATCTTCACCACCTGAGCTGCAGGGCCCGACACACACACACACACACACACACACACTGTCAGTTAACCAATACTCAAACTTATTAGTGTCAAATTTGTAAAATCAAGACAAACTGGTATAAATTAAACTGGGAAAAGAGGGACTTGAAGGGAACCACTGCACCAACTCACCTTAAAACAAAATCACTAAATAAAAACTTTAAAAAAAAAAAGTAAACAGGAGAGAAAATATTCGCTGTTCCATCAACAGAAAACAGTGAAAAAAAATTAACAAAAAAAAAAAAAGTGTAAAAAATATTTTACGGTGGAACAATTTCACTATTGTGAGCCACTGAAGCTGCGCATCAGCACTCACAGCTCACACAGCCTATACACACACACACACACACACACACACACACACTTCCCAGAGAAACAGTCAGTTTTCTCTGCTGAACGTGACGCTCACAGATCCTCTCACCTCCGTCAGACATGCTGCTGCCTTTCTCCTCCATCTCCTGCTTCACTTTGTCCAGCTCCTCACTGATCTGAGGACACACACACACACACACACACACACACACACACACAGGCTTGCAGTTTAATCACACATAATCATTGCATGCAGCCGAGTGATACAGAAACCAACTCTGTGTTGTGTTGTGGTCTTTTTATAAACTCTCAAGTTATTGCCTGTGATTCTTAAAATTGTCAAAAAAATGATTGAAAACAGATCCTCGAAGGTCCAGATCAGACGTTTGGGAGGAATTCAGTTTGATTACAGACGTGAGAACGCCCGTCAGCGGCTTTGCTGTGCAGCCAAACTGAAGCTGAGAACAAGGTGGAGCTGACGGGTCGAGGGCAGCGGTCTGACACTTTGTGGTTTTGGGTCGGACACGGGTTTGAAAAAGTGGAGTCGTGCAGGACTCTGTGACGCGCTGACCGAACACCTGACAGCTGAAGAAAAACCCCATAAACAAAGACCGAGGACAGAGGACAAGTCAGCTCCCAGCTCTCTGACCTCCTGGAAACCAGCGGCTCCTCACTGGTGACCTCAGGAGGAGAAAATCACTTTCATCCAATAAAAACTTTGCAAACTTTTTAACCACCCCGCCCCTCCACCTGTAACTCCAGATTAAATCTGAGGGCAGTGTGAGAGTTTTATTCGCCTCCTTCCAGGTTCACATGTGCATGAGACACCAGCTGATTCACAGAGAGTGGTCTTGTCGTTCACACGGCGTGGGAGAAACCAGGAGACTACGGCTCGACAATTAACTGAAATATTATTAAAATCACAATATGACCAAGTCACATATATTACAGGAGCTGCAACTTTCTGAAACATTGTGGTAAATTAAGTATTAAAATATACCAAAAGACGTCTGTTAGGTACGGACCCCAGCAACATCACATCATGTTATAGGGTTTTTCAGGAAAAATGAGATTTATGGAGCAAAATTTGAATTCCTACTAAACTGTGAATTCTATCACTATAACAACGTCTGTCAAATTAATCACAATCTGATTTTTTAGCAGAGTGTTCAGCCCTGTGGGAGAGACAGCAGTCACATTAAACTGTTTCTCTCCTAGCTCATCTCTCTTCTCTTGGTTTACAGTTTTGACATCCTGACATAACAGGAAATGTGTAAAATCAAGAAGCAGGCCGTTTAAATGTGTTTAAAATGACGGGCACTGAGTCGTAACTGAAGGAGCACATTTCAATTAATTAATTGTCTCTGAGACGACTTAGGGGAAAAAGTTCTGCACCGAGTCCAAACATGTCAGCGTTCATTGGTGGATTGGATGTTCACTTCACTGACATCAGGGCGGTGCGTTCACTGACCTCGGCCAGGACTCTGGTCCTCTCCGTCACTCCTCCGCTGCCCTGCTGGTAGCGCTCTTTAGCCTGCAGAGAGAAGAGACGCCCGTCAGATTTCTGCTTCGGTAAAAACCTCCAAACCTCCAGAGCCTCGTCCTGCAGCTGCTGCATGTCGGCCCAACAGGCACTCTGAGCGACAACACCTGCACCCACTCTGAAAACACGGCTCTGCAGGTTCATGTCAGAAACCTTTAAGACGACTTCAAAAACCCCAAATCAGCCGTGGTCATAAATAAGTTGCTCAGTCAAATTTTCCTGCTAGTCAGATTATTTTTGGTGGTATTACAGTTTCATGAATTGATAAAAGTAAAAAATAAATAAAAGAAAATAAAATAAAAATTAAATTTTAAAGTGCAAAATGAACTTTAAAACACACTGTAGAGTGTACAGAGCAAAACCTAAAAGCAAATACTTGTCTATTCTTCTCTCTAAACTGGTTTTACTGGCTGAAATATATAAAATAGAGAAGAATCTTTGTCTGTAAACTGCAGTACAATGTATATCAAATGAAATTATTCAGCAAACTGATCACAATATGATCAATATTCAGCCTGAACAGCCAGAGGTGGAGCATCTGAGAGCTTCAGGACTGAGACGATTGATTTATATTCGGTGGAAAGTCGTTTTCAACCCCTCAAAGAAAAACAGATTTCCTTCAAATTCTGCATTTCTCCAAACCTCCATCTTCCTGACTGCATCTGCACATTGAGCTCAGCCTGCAGCCTGATGAGCCCTGACAGCAGCTGGGACATAAACAGACGTGAAGCCACAGAGACAGATGCATGATGGTCCCGGTGTTACCTCGCTGAGCTTGGCCTGGGCGCTGCGGTGCTCCTGGACCAGGAGCTCCAGCTGGTTGTTGATGTATTTCTCTCGGCTGCTCACCTTCTCCAGCGTCTTGCCGATCTCCTCCTGCAGCTTGTCCAGGTAGCTCTGCACACGGGCACAGAGCCGTCACACACACTCAGCACGACACGACACGACACGACACGACACGACACGACACGGCCGGCCAACATCACAACACACAGGAAAAATGCTTTGGCTAAATTTTGCCAAAGTGGAAAAACTGGCTTGGTCATTTCCAGCGGGGTCCCTTGACCTCTGACCTCCAGATGTGTGAATGAAAATGGGTTCTCTCCCCTTTGCAGACACGCCCACCTTCTGCTAATCCCATGCAGTTTGGGCCCCAAAGCCTGCAGTCCACATGTGTTCTTGTGGCCTGTTGTAAAATGGTGTGTGTGTGCAGACTGGGGCCTAAACAGTCTTGGAGCTGTGTCCCAGTTCAGGGTCTACATCCTTCGAAGTCGGCATTTGAAGGCCAGTTACGTCCCAACACTGCGCGAAGGTCTGTCCCAATTCATCCAAAGTCGAAGGATCCTTCAAACTCGCGCTTCAAATGCGTCCTCCTTTTCAGCCGTTGGTAGCCGATTCAGAGGATGCACCGCGACTATCCTTCTAGGGCTCCCGTATCCCAAAATGCTTTGCGTGCTGCTGCTCAGTCTAAAAAAGTTAACTGAAATGGAGACGGCGGCATCTAGTGGGGATTCATATTCAGATTTCACATTATAAATATTCGGTTTTTACTCATTTGAACATCCAACGACATATATGTTAAACCAAAACCCCAAAATTCAGTTCCTGTTCTGTCTTGTCTGACAGAAAGAAAGGTTATCTTTCTGTCTCCGGAGTTTGTTGTCATGGGAACGGCGGTTACGCGACCAGGAAATACTCCGAAGGCTAGACCGTCCCATTTGGGTGACGGGGAGGATCCGGACTTTGAAGGATGCGGACCCTGAACTGGGACACAGTCTTGGAGCTGCATCAGTTGGCTTTGACTGGAAAGCTGAGACTCTTGTGGATTCAATGAGCCACATTTGATTCCTGTGTGATGATGTTGGCCCCCATAGCAGCCATTTCACTGCAGGCAGAGACTTTTGTCCAACTGGACGTCGCTGGAGAAAATGACCTCTAGTGACCTCTAGGAGAATCACAGCCTCAAACTTTACAGGAAAAACTGGACGAGAATTCACTGAACAAAAATCACAATACTTGCAGAAACACAGTACCTCAGAATCATAATACATATCGAATCGGCACCCAAGTATTGTGATAGTATTAAGATACACTCCTGATCAAAATCTTAAGACCAGTTGAAAAATTGCAAGAATTTACATTTTGCACTGTTGGATCTTAAGAAGGTTCTAAGTAGAACTTCAAAATGCAAAAAGAAGAAATGGGAGTGAGACTAAAAAAAAATAAAATTGAGTAAGCAATTTATTGCAAACAACCATCAAACTGAAATAGGCTGTTCATCAGCTGATCAAAACTTTACGACCGCTGCCTTTAAAAGCCCAAATCTTCACAAAAATGTGGATTCAGTGTCATTTTCTGTCAGGTATCCACACTGTCATGACCTGTCATGATCATGATTTTGATCAGGAGTGTAGATAAACATGTTGTCCCAGCCCTTCATTTTATACTGAACATTTCTCCATTACTTCTACAGTGCACGTTGCATGTAATTTGAGTTTAATTTGATTCTTTGTTTTTCTCAGATATCATGCCTTCAGTATGTCTACGCTTGTCTGAAGTGGGAGAACAAGGGCTTGTTGAATTGAAAGCCGTGGCTGAGAGGGCTGAGGTTAGGGTTCGGTAAGAGTGCCGTGTTTTTGAGGGTTAGGGTTAGGGTTAGGTAAGAGTGGCCTGTTTTTGAGGGTTAGGGTTAGGGTTAGGTAAGAGTGCCGTGTTTTTGAGGGTTAGGGTTAGGGTTCGGTAAGAGTGGCCTGTTTTTGAGGGTTAGGGTTAGGTAAGAGTGGTGTGTTTTTGAGGGTTAGGGTTAGGGTTCGGTAAGAGTGGCGTGTTTTTGAGGGTTAGGGTTAGGTAAGAGTGGTGTGTTTTTGAGGGTTAGGGTTAGGGTTCGGTAAGAGTGGCCTGTTTTTGAGGGTTAGGTAAGAGTGGTGTGTTTTTGAGGGTTAGGGTTAGGGTTCGGTAAGAGTGGCGTGTTTTTGAGGGTTAGGGTTCGGTAAGAGTGGCGTGTTTTTGAGGGTTAGGGTTAGGTAAGAGTGGTGTGTTTTTGAGGGTTAGGGTTAGGGTTCGGTAAGAGTGGCGTGTTTTTGAGGGTTAGGTTGGGGTTAGGGTTCGGTAAGAGTGGCGTGTTTTTGAGGGTTAGGTTGGGGTTAGGGTTCGGTAAGAGAGGCCTGTTTTTGAGGGTTAGGGTTAGGGTTCGGTAAGAGTGGCCTGTTTTTGAGGGTTAGGTTGGGGTTAGGGTTCGGTAAGAGTGGCCTGTTTTTGAGGGTTAGGTTGGGGTTAGGGCTAGGTAAGAGTGGCGTGTTTTTGAGGGTTAGGGTTAGGGTTAGGTAAGAGTGGCGTGTTTTTGAGGGTTAGGGTTAGGGTTAGGTAAGAGTGGTGTGTTTTTGAGGGTTAGGGTTAGGGTTCGGTAAGAGTGGCCTGTTTTTGAGGGTTAGGTTGGGGTTAGGGTTCGGTAAGAGTGGCCTGTTTTTGAGGGTTAGGTTGGGGTTAGGGCTAGGTAAGAGTGGCCTGTTTTTGAGGGTTAGGGTTAGGGTTAGGGTTCGGTAAGAGTGGCCTGTTTTTGAGGGTTAGGGTTAGGGTTAGGGTTCGGTAAGAGTGGCCTGTTTTTGAGGGGTTCTTTCTGACTTCCTGCTGCAGTCAGCTGACTGACAGGAAGCCGAGACAAGCGGGAAGGAAAACACTCGACTCTGAAAACAGGAACGTCCTCAGTGTGGTGAGGGTCTGGACGTCTCAGCTTGACGATGTGAGCTGCATGCAGAGTGTGAGGAGGTTCTGCTCAGCGTCCAGCAGGTGGAGCCAGAGACTCACTGACAGAAACCCTCGTCACAGCTCCTCCGTTTGACAGTGAACGCACCTTGGTGTCTTTGAGCGACAACTTGATGCGGTCTCTGTGCTGGTGCATCTCGTCCACGTGGACCCTCCAGTCCTGCACACACACACACACACACACACACACACACACACTCAGTCACTTTCCTCGGCTCACAACAACATGGACACGTCAGCATTTTGTCTTGCTGCCCTTCAACATCCAAGAAACAAGACTGAAGAATCATCCCAAAATCTGTTTGTACAAAAACACCTTTTCATGATCTCACGTTTTATATTCAACCTCACTTCAACCATTTATATATTTACATCTTCATATACAGCATCTACCGTTTCATATTTGCTGAGTTCAATTTCATTTATGGCCTGTGATGAGGCGGCGACCCGTCCCAGGTGCCTCTGCCCCGTGAGTCCTGGGACAGGCTCCAGCACCACCCTGACAGATAAGCAGCTTGGAAAATGAATGAATGAATGAATGAATGAATTTCTGCTGCGTCCCTCACTGCTGTTGCTGTCTCTCCTTCTAAATGCCGATTTGCTCAACATTTTCCTATACAGTTGTCCCTCGCTATAACGCGGTTCACCTTTCGCGGCCTCGCAGTTTCGCGGATTTTTTTTAGTGCAATTTTGCATGTTTTTTAAAAAAATTTTTTTTATTTTTTACAGCGCATTGTGTTCTGCGTCCTGATTGGCTAAGGGACTGTCGACCATTGTCTCCTGTACAGTACAGAATGCGTTCATTCTATAATGCTAGACTTATTTTTCTATGAAGGTTTGAACTTTGAGAGTTTAAACAAGAGAGAAAAGTGAGAAAATGTTAATGCCTGTCTGAGAAAAGTGTATAAAGTGTGTAGTGAGGGGTTTTACAGCCTTAAAACATCTAGAATAATTGTAAAAAATAAAGCTGACTACTTCGCGGATTTTGCCTATTGCGGGTTATTTTTAGAACGTAACTCCCGCGATAAACGAGGGACCGCTGTATAAATATATCAGGTTTGTTATTATTCCTTTCGAATCAGTAACAGAAATCAGGGCTGAGCGATTCATTGAAATATGATCGAAATTTAAATGTGGCCGAAAGAAATGTCCAAATCTTTCCAATTTTATGCTAAAAGTATTTTTTTTTTTACAGCTTATTGCTGCAGAGCCCAGCAACAAACACATTATGTTCATCTCAATACTTCATCCAGTTAAAATAAAAAATATGATGCAAACGTGTGAATCTTACCATGATCACAGGTCTGTAAAAATATCCACTATGGGATTTTTTTTTTCTTTTTTTTTTTTTTAAATCAGCTGCAAATAACAGTAGAGGCAGTAGTACTGCAGAAGCAAAATGTTTTTTATTATGGTGATTTACCTGAAGCTGAATATTTTATCACTACCAGCTGCTCTCCAAGCAGAGGTGCCACCAAACCAGGAGGCAGATGCAGAAATAAAAGCTCCAGCTGCTGGAGCATCAAATTAAAGTGTCAGGTGTGAGGACGCCGCCGCAGCGTTCTGCCCGAGCGACCGCTCTCTCGCCGTCTTCACTGAAGGATCTCTGCTCGGAGCGGACCGGGCCCTCCACTCCTCCCTCTCCTCCTCTCAAACTCTGAATTGTTATCGACTCTTTTCATCGACTGGACTCCCCCGGCGTGTGCAGGCTGGCGGGCCGCCGGCCGCCGCCTCACCAACAGAGACGCCGCGGCTCCGGTTTAAACTGGTTTGGCGTTTGATTTGCAGAATAACGACTCGGCCATAATCGCACAGGAGCGTAAACACCGAGCCGAGGTCAGGTATGTCATTTCAGCTTAAGCCACGATCAATTTCTCTTCTCAACGCTGACCTACACTGACAACTCATGACGATTATTTTTAAAGGAAAAGTTCACTCAAAATACAAAAAATAAAAAAAATCCATCCAGATAGTTTGTGTGTGATTGATTTGAGAGCTGATTTGTTTTGTGGAGCTCAAACCATCAAAAATGCACATGTGGAAAAACTCAACAGCAGCAGCTCTTTCCAAAAACAACGAGCCAGCAGCACGCAGCTCGACCCGCAGCGCTCAGGGAACTTCACCGGGAACCATTACCGGAAAACAAACAAACACAACCATTCCCATGCAGCCCCATTATCCCGGGCCGAGGGGAGGAGGAGTGCAAACACAAACAGTCTGCATGGAGAGACTGAGGCTTTTTCTAGTATTTTGGGTGAACTGTTCCTTTAAGTTTCATTCTGGAATTAGAGAGGAGCCATTTGGGAAACACTGAAACACTGATTTGTAAACGGAGCGCCACAGTTCACCTGGATGAACGTGAGGACTCGTGCAGCAAAATCATCACTCACACACACACACACACACACACACACACTACTATTTTTTGTTTTTTGTTTCCAGGAGTCTGTCGTCTCCTCGGCCTCGGTCTTCATTCTGCATTCCGACACGAGGCGGCTCAGCAGGACGTCAGAGCCTCAGGACGTTTCCACTCTAACGAGGCTCAATTCTAAAACTCAGCTCTTTTTTTTCTCTCTCTGTGTTTTGGTTTCTGTCCACGTCAGACGCTGGACTCAGGACTGAGGAGAGATCTGGGTCGCAGTCTGGACGCCTGAACAGCCCGGCAGGGGGCGGGAAGTGTGTCGGCGTGGACGGCGGGCTTTGGAAAACGGAGAACACGGAGACAGCGTGGTTCCACGTACCCGCCTCAGTGAGGACGTGACGGGGGGGAAGAGGTCTGTGCTGAGATCTGACCTGAACACACTCACCTGAGGCCACATCTGGAAACAAATCTACACCTCACCACACCGTTTACTGTGACTGAGAGCGTGAATGAAAGGATCTCCACACACACACACACACACACACACACACACACACACACACACACACACACACACGCAGGAGCTTTGTGCCTCAGCTGCAAAGCCTCTGCAGCATTTACAGCTCTGTGAGCAGCTGTAAAAATAAGATCTGTTGTTGATCTGCTGAACCTGGGACAGATCCCTAAAGCCAAAACGAGCCCGTGCGTCGGGGCGTCCCGCGCTCGGCCGGGCCGGTACCTTGTTGTCGGGCCGGATGGTGACTTTGAGCTGCGGCAGGACTCGCTCCACCTCCAGGTTCCACTCGGCGGCGTCCACACTCGACTCCAGGATCTCCTCCGGCCGGGACGACGGCTCCGCCTCCTGTCGGCGGGACGGAGAGGGAGCTGATCTGAGGCCGGGGGGGGGATCACCGACCCACCTACCGCTCACACTGACATGACATCAAACTGAGCGTCTGCTTAGCTGGAAACACCTGGATCTAAACTAGACTCTTCAGACTTTCTGAGTCTGTGAGCTTGCTGGTTATACACAGCTTCCCCAGAATGCATTGCATCAACCCAAACTGTGTGATGACGTATTAGACGTGTATTACATTTCTTTTTTTTTTTTTTAAGTTGAACAAGTCAGATGGTGGCGCTGTGACCTCTGAACACATTTCTTACATTATTTTTTCACTTTGACGGAGCCGGGCTAACGACTCCCATAGACTTCAAGTCTTTATGCTAAGCTAACACGAGAAGCTACCCACAGGAACTGAACCCCTGGACGTGCAGATGTGAACACGGTGTCCAACATCTGGTCTCAGTCTGGGGAAGTCGGGAAAAGGGAATGTTGCCCAAAATGTTGGTATATTCCTTTAAGGGCTGCATTACAGTTATCAGAACTCATCAGACTGTGGCTGCTCTGTTACTTGCCTCTACCTGTTGGCTCATCATGTCCACATGATAATGATTGATTATCAGAAATCTATCGTGTGTAAATATAAAAGCACCAAAAGTCAACCCTGTGATGCTGTTACAATGAGGGCACTGAGGTTTTTGTTCCAAGATATCCTCATATTTGATTTTGTCGTGCAGATAAAAAGATAAAAAGATTCTGGAATTTAAAGGCACTTCCTGGATTTAAAGCAATTTTTCCTCTGAGAGAGACATCTCGCATCCAAGATAGGACATCCCACACCGCGTACGACAACACGCACTTTTCTGAGCCTACAAAACAATTTGAATCATCATCTCATCATCATCATTTGGGAATTTCCTTCGGGATGAATAAAGTATCTATCTATCTCTCTCATGTAACGTTACTGTATATGAAACAAATGTGAGAGAATAAAGACTCATTTCTTGTTATTTCTGATCTAAACGTGGCTGACTGGTCCTTTACTGTGTCCTCTGGCTCCATGTCAGATTAAAGTGCGGAAGACAAATGAAAGACATGACTGACGTTGTGCGTGGTGCGGGACTTCAGCGCCTCCAGGTCGACCAGGTGCTCCTCCTCGTCGTCCGGCTCCTCCTGCGCTCACACACACACACACACACACACACACACACACACACACAAACACACAGCAGCTGATTCCTGCATCTTCACAGTCACTTCAACACACAGCCAAACCTTCAGGAGGGACAGGAAGAGGAAACTGGACAAAGTTGGACACGTACGATCATTTCCTCCTCCACTTTGCTGAGCGTGAGCTCGGCGTCGTCCTCCAGCACGCTCTCTTCTTCTGTGGTTTCTGTCGGGTAGTTTGGCCTGAGGACAGGAAGTCAAAACATGAGAGCAGAGCCTGGTTTCTGTGTCGCCCGCAGCCAGACTCTCTGCTCAGGAAAACACCGACGGCACACCGGTACCAGACACAAAGCTGCATGAACGGAGACAAGAGTGATCTCCCATTGGAAATGAACGGGAGCCTCGGAAGCCACTTTCCCATCTTAAGGCAAAGTGTTTTGTGGCCTAAAGAAATCCAGTCTGGGCTCTTTAGTGAGCATCACAACACACTCACATCCTCCATTTTTTAGATGCATCGCGAAGCGGACGTGGGGCGAGCCGGCATCGATGCATTAATGTCAATAATCGATGCTTATAAAATGATTAAAAAACGTGGAACTGAAGAATATAAGCGTTGTCTAGCCGAACGAGCTGAAAGAAACATCAAACCGGCAGCCTCTGCATTAAAAGCGAGTGTTTGGAAATATTTCAGATTTTATGAAGAGGAAGGGAGGAAGTGATGTCACACAACACTGCGCCGAACGTGAGGAATCACAGTGTGCGCTTTCACCCGAATGAGGAGGCAGATAATGGAAGTAAATGAATCTATTTAGCGTTCTTTTTAAATCATAGTTCACTACAAATACACCTTGTTTTAGTTGTCGCACGGTAAAAAAAAACAAACTGTCTGAAAAAGTGATGCAAAAAATGATTCAATGACAATCACAAAAATGTACATGGAGATGCATCGATGATCGCTTTATAATCACATCGTTGCCTCATAATTGTAATCGAATTGAATCGTGAGGTGGCCAAAGATTCCCAGCTCTGATCCTGATGTCGCACAGGCCTTCAGCTGCTGCTCTTACCTAGGATCAACAGGCTTCAGCTTTAATTTGACTTTTCATTATTTCTGAACACCTGAACGTCCTCATTTCATTTCATATCACTCGATGCATTATTTAGTCTTTACAGCTACAGATATCAGAACCTGTGGTGATGTGACTGTGCAGTTAACTACACTTTTCCGCTCTTTTCAAAACTTCCTTCAGTTTCCCGACTCACCAAAATAAGAGAACCTGTGATTTACAAAAGATTCTCCTGACATGTGCAGGAACCCAGTGGATCACCAAATGTTACAAGGAGCCAATGACAAAGAGGTCAAAGGTCAAAGGGGGGTCATGACCTTTGTGCCAAAGCCTCGCTCCTGCGAACGGGGCTGACACAAACAGCTGATTAATTAATTAATTAGTCGACTGACAGAAATTAAAGTCTGAGTAGGTGACCTTTTTTCTTCCCAAACTAAATTCACTGAGAAGTGAAATCTGTGATCTCATTTCAAAATCCCGTGAAAACCCCAAATGTTGTGGGATTCCAGTTTCACCACAATGCTCAGACTGTCTTCCTGATCTCCGTTCATATCTTCATAAAAATCGATAAATGAATAGTTTGGGGGTTTTTTTGGCTGCTGGTCAGACTAAGGAAGACTTTGGCTTCATTTTGACACTTTATCCACGAAAATGATTCATCAAGAAACGAGCGAAGACGTCAGTTTGCTTTGTGTTTTAGACTGTTCGTCTGAAACGGTCAAATCCCAGTAAAGCAGCACCGCTCCTGCCTTTCTCACTTCATTCATTATTTCTCACACTTCATCCACCTGACGATCAGTGGGCTGAAGATATAACAGACAGATTAAGAGCTGCAGCAGGTTTCTGGTACCTCCTGAGGGAGAAGTTTCTCCTCTTCAGGGCTTCCTCGGCCAGGCGGTCCAGCACGTGGCAGACGTGTTCTCCTGAGCCAGACTTCAGCTTGGAGGGGGGGAAGTCCACCTTCACTCCCTGCACACAAACACAGAGTGAGACCGCCGGACCATCAGGACCCACAGCTGGGTCCACAAATCTGACTCGGCCCGGCGTTCTTCCTGCTCGGCCGGGGAGGAATAACAAATAACGAGCAAGCAGCGGCCCTGAGCCCGAGGTCGGGATCATAATCATCTGTGTATATTTTATTCACCGCTGCATATTTTATTCATCTGTGGAGGTGCAGAGCATCTGCAGCTTCCATCAAGGTGGTCTGAATCCTAAACTTTTTAAAGACCTTTCGCAGCTCCGGCTGCACACAGACTGAGGCTCCATCTCACCAGCGAAAAATGAAACCTGCTAACCTGTCAAAATAAAAGTCTGTGTGAATGAGCTGATTTCTCCCAGGAAAAACACAAGAAACATTTTCTTCTGACCTGGAAAAACTGAGTTCAACAGTTTCAATGTTTTATTTATCTGGACTCCAGACTTTTTTCAAGCCCAAGTTTAGAGAAAATGATTTAAGATGCTGAGGACGTTTTCAGGACAGACACTACGAGGGCATCTGTCTGCTTTTCTTCTATCTGTGCCGTGTTACAGAAACAACAACCAGCTCATCTCAGATGTATCACTGCTGTATGACAATACTTCACTTTAGTGGGCCGCAAAGTTCATGGTGAGCAGGCGATAATGAGCAAGTAATGCATCTGACATATCTTTGAAATTTCATCAACATTTACCTCAAAACTTTTCCTTTTCCTGGGCCAGTAAACTCATTCTAGATGAACATTTTAAATCCATGAGATGATGAAAGTGAAACCAGGGCTGCCGCTGGTCGTGGTATTTCTGGAATATTCATGAAATCTTCAGGCTGCCTTTACATTTGACACCCGAATGCAGATGCTACTTATCACGTTCTCACCATGAAACTCAAAGCCCACGGAAATGAAGTGTGGCTGGAGGTGCAAAACGCTGTGATCATGAGTTCGTCTGTCCAGCAGACTCCACTGTTTACGTCACTTTGTTTAGCAGAGAGCTGGTCAAGCAGCCAATCACAGCCGAGCAGGACTGACTGTGTTTAGACGTTTACTGCAAAACTGTAAAACTGTAAAACTGCAGAATCAGAATCAGAAATATTGACTGAAATTAGGTCAGCTGCAGTTGCTCAAATTCTCAAGAGAAGAGTATATGTAAGCAGAAGTGAAATGTTAAGAAATAGAAAAAGAAACAAGAAATACAAAAACAGAAATGTATAAAAACTAAAAAAAAAAAATTACTACACTTTTTTTCATAAAAAACATTGGCCTATATGTCACTGTCATTCCTTTTTCAATCCCAAACACTGATACGAATATCGACCCCAAAACTCCAGAGTGTGAGCGAGAGCTGCTTACGAAGGCGCGCAGCTCGGCCAGGATGTTGGACACGGTGGCGTTGGGCTCGTCGTACTCCTGCGGCTGCGTGAACGGCCGCCCCGCCTTGTTGATCAGCCACGACGCGATGATGGTGAACATGAAGAACTGCTCGCCGCTGTTGGAGGCCGTGAACGGACTGGAGACAAAGTAATTCCTGAGGGAGAGGAGGAAGATGGAGGAGGAGGAGGAAGGTGAGTGGACGGAGACTCAAGCAGCTGATTCAACCAGCAAACCAATCTGAGGAGTTTTGTTATTGTTCTCTACAGGAGGGCAGGTAACACACACCTGCTCTCAGCTCATGACTGAAGCTGACTCAGTTTTTTCATTTATTTGTACTAGAGGTCGACTGACAATATGTTTTTTTAAAGGCTGATATAATAATGATGGCTTTGGGCAGGAAAAAGCAGATTGCTGTTTAACTGGACACTGTTGGAAATGAGCTCTCTTCATTATAAACTGGACAGACTGCTGAGCTCAAAGTCTAAGTCCAAGTAATTAATACCTAAATAAATACAGAAATAAATCCGGATCACTAAAGATCCAACTCAAACTAATTAATTAATCAATCTGGACCTGAAAATCACGATGTAAAAAAATCTAGTTTTGTAAAGTAACTCAGTGGGTGGGAGCATTTTTTTTTTTTTTTTTTTTTTTTTAATTTGTTGAGCAATTTTTTCCTCTCAAAGTCATCAAGTCCAGCTGAGAAGCCTGATATTACTGAGCTTTACACTCGGGATAACTTCACTTTATTATTTTGAACTTTTATTTTATTTTATTTTATTCATATGTGAAACATTTAAGTGACTTAATCATGTCCTTTGCCTTTGACACCATAATGTTTGTTTAGTCTTACAGTTTGTTATTTTAGTTCCTACCTGTAGATACTGAATACTAATCAGCCAAACTGATAAATCAATCATATCTAATTTGCACAGCTTAAACTACTTTCCCCCCCAGTAATTCCACTTCTTTACGCTCATTGTTTGAACTTTGGCATTGTGCTTTACCTGTCAGAACCAACCTATGAAGGAGAATCGTTTTGTTTATACTCATCAGCATCATATTAACATCTGAATGTAAAAAGAAAAAAAAAACATTAAAAAATGGGAAGTGAAGTCAATAAATGTAGTCAGAGCCAAATGCACAGATTTAACCTGCTTTTCACCACAGCTGTGACTGCACTGAGGAAACCAGAGTTCAAGTGTCCTGCCCTGTATTGTTGTTGATTGATTACTTTGATTGTGTCTATTATATTACATACACTACTCACAAAAAGTTAGGGATATTTGGCTTTGGGTGAAATTTATGGAAAATGTAAAATGTTCACGCTACAGTGATATTATATCATGAAAGTAGGGCATTTAAGTAGAAGCATACACTGGTGATTTCCTCATCTCAAACAATTTCTTGAAACAAAAGCCAACAACAGTGGTGGATATACCACAACAAAAAATGTCAGTGTCAATAACTTGTCATGTGCCCTTGAGCATCAATTACAGCTTGACAACGACGTCTCCTGCTGTTCACAAGTCGACTTATTGTCTGCTGAGGCATGGCATCCCACTCTTCTTGAAGGGCGGCCCTCAGGACATTGAGGTTCTGGGGTACAGAGCTCCGAGCCTCTACACGGCGACTCAGCTGATCCCATAGGTTTTCTATGGGATTCAGGTCTGAGAAAGTGCAGGCCACTCCATCTGAGGTACCCCAGTCTCCAGCAGCCGTTCCCTAATGATACGACCTCGATGAGCTGGAGCATCAAACACCTGATGTGAATTTTGCCGTTAAACTCCTTGTTAGAGAACAGCAACTTGTGCAAAAAGTACTGAAACACTGAACAGTTGGACATGTGCATTCAAAAGTTTACAGAAGGTCACATTAAGTTCACCTGGAAAGGTTATAATGCATTTTAGGTTCATCCTGAAATTTCACCCGAAAGCCGAATATCCCTAACTTTTTGTGAGTAGTGTATAATATATTTCATTCTGCAGATGGGTCCTGTGGCTGGGAGCCCTGTAGGACCGTTTTGAACCTCTGAACTAAAGAAATCCTTGTCCTGTCCTGTGACACCTGGTCCCACCTGGACAGGGTCTTCATGTTGTGTTTTGCCAAAACTTCCTCCTCATAATTCAGAAGCTTCAGTTTTTCCAGCAGATCCTCCATAACAGCGAACATGAGATGCGCCGCTCCGGGGCCGCGGTCCTCCTCCTCTCCCCGCCGGCTCTCCTCCGCCATGGTGCCCGCACCCTGCCGGCTCCGAGCCCCACACACCACCGAGCCGAGCGGAGCCCCACACACCACCGAGCGGAGCCCCACACACCACCGAGCCGAGCGGAGCCCCACACACCACCGAGCGGAGCCCCACACACCACCGAGCCGAGCCCCACACACCACCGAGCCGAGCGGAGCCCCACACACCACCGAGCCGAGCCCCACACACCACCGAGCCGAGCGGAGCCCCACACACCACCGAGCCGAGCGGAGCCCCACACACCACCGAGCCGAGCCCCCCACACACACACCGAGCGGAGCCCCACACACACACCGAGCCGAGCCCCACACACACACACCGAGCGGAGCCCCACACACACACCGAGCCGAGCCCCACAGAAACACCCTCTGCCCGGTCACTGGCTCGGGCTGGCCCGCGCGCTAGCAGGCAGGCTTGTTTGGTTGCTATGCGTTGTCTAGCAACCGAGAGCTAGCTTAGCCAGTTAGCTAACGTTAGCCTTTGGCAAAATCGCCCATGCGGAAGAAACACTCGTCATCTGAAACTTTGTTTGTGAACTTAAATAAAGAGATTATGCCTAAAGCAGCTCATTCAGCAGGACGACATTAGGCTTTGTGCCGCAAAACGCAGATATCCGGCTACGCTGAGCTGCAGGTGTTAGCCGTGTTAGCTAGCTGCTCAGGCGGCTAGCGCTGACGTCAGACTGGCCGCTGCGATGCTGCGTTCATGTCAAACCGGGAAAAAAGGCAGAGGTCTGGAGGTTTAACGACAATATGACTTAAAACTGTTCGTCTGGTGTAAAACAAAGTGAGCAGAAAGTAAAATATGCTAATTGTATGGGTATTAAGTCTGTTATTTAACAGTTTAACGCCGTTAAACTGTTAAATATATTATGTTTTAATGGCACTCAGAGGTTCGTTGGTTGGTTAAAAAGATTGCATCATTATAGCACTGTTAAATTTGGATTATATCTACGTTTAACGGTCGGAATTTTCCAGATACTTCACCGATATTTACCTCCTACTCGGAAAAATCGGAGGTTCTCCTCGGTTGTAATCCTGGTTGTAATTACAGGTTGAATGCCGACGTGAACGTTTTTTACAATCCAGAAGTTCATACTTACACAAAATACCACATAACCGGAATGCAGCATAAGCTACCCGGTTATTACTTTCGGAATAAAAGCCTTTGTGTCGGACTTTTGTTGCTTCACGTCAATATTTTCAAATTAAAAGCCGCTAATGAGCATGTGCTGCGAGGTTTAGTAATATAACGCACCAAAACAGCTGTAATAAAACAATACATGTAGTTTTTTAAAATTCCAAAATATCTTCTTCAAAGTGTATAATAAATTCCAATTAATACCAATGTCATGTCATTTTTTTTTCTCAATAATACAGTACAAGTTGGCAAGTTGAAGACAAAGACTAGTATTTTTCTTAAGACTACATATTTTCAATTATCTGGTCATCATGAATGTTATTTTTCTGAATTTTTCAGCACAGAGGACACGTGTTGTGTCCATTTGGTCTTTAGTGTTTTATTGAGCTTTATTTTGCTCCTGTGTTGCTGAAAATGAAGCTTTTTCTCGTGACATTTTTCCTTCTTTCTCTCCTAAATGTTCCACATTCAACCCCGACAGCGCCATGAGAGCTCATCCTGTGAAGCCTGCAGCACGCCGCACATGATGCTGTGTGTGTGTGTGTGTGTGTGTGTGTGTGTACAATAGAGCTGTGTATCACCTCTTCCTCACACTCACACACACACACACACACACACACTGATGCATATTTCCCGATTTCTGCCTTTGACATCCAATAGCATGCATGTCTGTGTGTATGTGTTTATATGTGTGTGTGTGTGTGTGTGTGTGGGTGTGTGTGTGTGTTGTGTATGCAGACACCTTTTTGTGTGTGCACATGTATCAGTGAGTCCTGAGCACACATGCGCCACTCTCTCTCTCTCTCTCTCTCTGTGTGTGTGTGTGTGTGTGTGTGTGTGTGTGTGTGAATAATTCATGTGTGCTCAGCCTCCTGTGGTGCAGCAGGCAGTGCAGAGTGAGAGGCGAGGAGGGGGCGTTTGTTTAATCTGCATGCTGCTCCCTGCCTGCCTCTCCACACACAGGTGCTCCCTGCTGGCTGCCTCTGACTGACAGGCCTGCTGTCTGATTGGTCGACCGCCTGCCGCATCGCACACAGCGCTCAGAGCCCCGTTTTACTATGAGCCTTGAACTCACCACCGAGCCTGATGTAATCACCAGTTAACATAACCTGAGTGTGTGTGTGTGTGTGTGTGTGTGTGTGTGTGTGTGTGTGTGTGTGTGTGTGGCTCAGATTTATTAAAGTTGCAATGGCGAAGGTGTTTATTGTTTCCTAACACAGAGAGGCTGCAGTAACTCTGCAGGTGTGTGGCAGGTATTGATCAGTACCAATAACTCATTGATGAGTTGACATTTCTCTCTCTCGTCGCCGCTCCTCGGCTCCGGAAGCTTCCGGAAGGTTCTCCAGCAGGAGCAGAGCGCCGCTGCACACTTTGGATTACTGCTCTGACCAAATGACCGTGGCACTCAGGCTTAGTTGCTATGGTGACAAGCAAGTCCATAACAGAGTTACATGCATCACACACCTGCGTGAGCGCTGTGCACACATGTTGGTCTAAAGGTCCTGTACACATTTGTGTGTGTGTGTGTGTGTGTGTGTGTGTGTGTGTGTGTGTGTGTGTGTCAGGATGGAAAGAACAGATTCTCCTCCAGTCAAACATCTGTAAACCAGCCGACCTGCTGCTCAGCGTCATCACACACACCGTTCACTGGATATAAACTCTGGCAGGATGCAAACTTCAGTGGAGGAGAAAAGTTTAAACGACGAAAGCACAACTTCTGAAAATGGAGATTAATTCAACTACAACGACATGCAGCTACAAACACTTCAACTCTCCTGTCAAAGACGCCAAAATGTCCAGTCTAACCTGCTTAAAGGAATATTCTGACAAAATCCCCTTTTCCCGACATCCCCAGACTGAGACCAGATGTTGGACTCCATCTTCTCTGTACATCCAGTGGTTCAGTTCCTGTGGGTAGCTTTTCGTGTTAGCTTAGCATAAAGACTTGAAGTGTATGGGAGTCGTTAGCCTGTCTCCGTCGAAGTGAAAAAGTAAACCTTACAGCTTCGCTTTGCACGGCTGGATCGACCACACAGCAGTCAGTCCAGCTCAGTGTGTGCTTTTCTTCCGGATCGGCCGAGTCACGGCAGCGTTTCTTCAAAGTTGAAGAAGATTGTGGCCCCGTTTACACGTCAACAGTACTGATAAAAACAGAAAACTTTTTCCTTTGCATTTTTAAAAAGTTCCATGTTTATACAATAACGCTGCGAGAACGATCCTTGTACGCACGGATCCGCAAAAACAACTGAAAACGCTGTAGTGTGCATGCCAGGCCAGTAGGTGGCAGTGTGACTTTGCAATGTAACACCACAGAGTAGCACCGCGCACCTGTGCACAAACGCTTTGGCGGCGCGGCGGCGTTGTTGTTTTCCTGTTCGCGCACGGCTGAAAACGTGATAGTCACACGCGAAGTGGGGCCGTGTCGTCATCGTTTTCACAAGAATTTCGTATCGCCAGTTTCCACACCTAAAACACAGTTGTCGTCTAAATAAAAGACCAAACCGCAACAAAAGTTTACCGTTCTTTGTAAAAATCATTGTCGTGCAAACGGGGCCTGTGATTCTCAAACCAGCAGGATTTCCCTCTGTCTGAATCCCACAGGAGAAGAAAAACTAGTTTTCCAAGGTTTTCTCATAAATTTGTGAGTTTACAATCTCAGAATTTACACTTTTTTCTTATAAACTTGAACTGATTTTCTCAAAAATTTATGACTTCAATCTAAAAGAATTTCTGAGTTTTTCCTCATACATTTCTGACTATAATCTCAGAGAATATCTGAGTTTTTTTCCCTCAGAATACTGTCCCCCGTCCTAAGGCTCCATACTTTGTCTTTTCTACATTGGCCCTAATATGCCGCCGTACGAAACAGACAGAAAAAGTTGTGTTTTCCAGAAAAGTCGCCTCTGTGTGAACGCAGCCTCCCTGCAGCTGCAGTGTACGGTGCGTTCAGGGACAGTTGTCAGCGGGAGTCGAGGGGAAATGTAAGGACATCTGTCTGAGCCTGGAGTGTCCCGGGCCACCGCCGCGTTGAAGAAACTGAACACAACCTGGACTCCTCCTCCTCGTCCTCGTCCTCCTCTGGTGGTGTGTTTACTGTCCCGGCCGGCGCCCAGCGAGGCGTTCGATGGCGAGGTAATTGGCAGGACGGACAGAGGTGAATGTGTGGCTCAACCTGAGCGGAGCAATAATGAGCGCCGGCTGCTCAGACGCCCAGCCTGAGGGTCGAGAGGAGGCCGCAGAGGAGCGGTGCATGCTGGGGGATCTGGCGGTGTGGTGCGGGGGTGTTTGTTTGGCTGCGATACGCCTCGTGGGCGTCTCGGAGAGGAGCGAGGGGCTTCATTTGGAGGAACTTGTTGACAAATCGCTGCTATCTGAAAGTCATTATTTCACTCAGTGATTTGCACGGGGGCCAACAGGTAAGAATTTACTGCCTCATCGCACAAAATGACCACAGGGTGTGTGTGTGTGTGTGTGTGTGTGTGTGTGGTCACCATTAATGCCAGCGGTCAGTCTGAACTGGCTGAGGTTTTTGCTGCAGTCGTGTTTCACAGGTGAACTGTACGCAAAACTGTCAAGGAGTGACTTCAGTGAAGACATAACAATATACAAATAAATCAATACATAATCGTGGAATCTGTGTCTACATCGTTGTTATTATCATCACTGATAAATTAGCTGTTGGTTTCATTGTTTTTTTTTTTTGTGTTTTGTTTTTTTAATCAGCTGAGTCTCAAGGCAGTGTGTTTTAGCCAAAGACACCGGTGGATTTAAACTCATTTTTGAGAAAACATAAAATTATTTAATATTATCCTTTAAAGTCACAGTGCAATATATCAGGAATTTTTCAATTTCAGTTCAGTTCAAAGTCCTGGGTTTGAATCCAAATCAGGATGGTGTTTCCTGTCTCTTCTTAGAAAAAAACAAAAAAGAAAAAGTTTTCACTTCACAGACACAAAAAACAGATTTAAATAATATTCTCTCATTTTTTTAATCTGTAAAATGCCATCACTGTGCATTTTACAGATTATGAAGTAGCAGCAGTGGCTGGAATTTGTTTATTTTGAGAAATCCAGAATCTGTGACCCTGAAGTTTCTGTTTCGCTGGTCGAGTCTCTAAATATTTTATTTCTGCACGGAGGAGCTGCTGAGGAAAACCAGGAGAGGGTTAGGTCTCACAAAACACAGAACGATAAGATACAGAGGAGAAACAGAGTGCAGCCTAAAATAATAATAAATAATACCACAATATGTATAAAGACTGCCTGTCCGGTACAATCTGTAAGAAAACCCAGAACACCGTCATAACAGAAAGAAATATGAAAGA
This sequence comes from Myripristis murdjan, assembly GCF_902150065.1. Lineage (NCBI taxonomy): Eukaryota > Metazoa > Chordata > Actinopteri > Holocentriformes > Holocentridae > Myripristis > Myripristis murdjan. The sequence goes on from NC_043996.1 coordinate 31,475,462, forward strand.
AAATTTACTCAAATTCATAATCCTTAATTATTTTACACTTTAAGGCTTTTTTAAAAACTCAGCAGAGAGCCACACACTTTCAGCTCATCACCGAGGCCGTTCCAGAATTTAACTCCCAAAACTGAACCAGATCTGTATTTTACATTAGTTCTCGCTTTACATGATTTAAATATATAACCCTCTTAAATTATAATGTCCTGCTCTTAATTTAAACAGGTGTTGAAGACCAACAGGAAGGCTTTTGTTCCTAACTTTAAAAAGTATTTCGGTAACACTTTACAATAAGAGTACAACAATTAACGTTAGTTAATGCCATAATAAACATTAAGTAACAGGTAATAAACATTAAGTGACAGTTAACTAACCGTTAACTAATGTGTCTAAGAATCATGTACTAATGCTGTTCATGCTAAAGTATTAATTTATATGTTAGTTAAAGGTTATTGTAGATATTATTAACATTAGTAAATGCCATAATAATCATTAACTAACAGTTAATTAACCATTACGGCATTAACTAACGCTAACTAACATTAATTGTTGTACTCTTATTGTAAAGTGTTACCAGTATTTCCAGTGTTCTTGAATAAACAATATCTAAAAAGTGCATGATGCTATGAATAATGGATTAGTAGACGCTTTATTTATTATTCTAATGTCTCTTTTCTGGAGTTTAACTATAGGGTCTACATTTGTTTTATATACATTTCCCCAAACCTCAACACAGTCAGACATATATGGCATGACAAGTGTGCAATACAATATATGCAGGCCTTTTTTGTTCAGCATGTCCTTTGTTTTGTAGAGAATAGCAGCAGATTTAGATAATTTCCGTTTGATATATTCCATATGCGGCTTCCAACTGAGTTTAGAATCTATAATCGCTCCCAAGAATTTTGTTTCATATACTCTTTCAATTTCAACACCATTTATATTCAGTTTTAATTCACTAGTAATCCTGCCACCGCCAAACGCCATCAGTTTTGTTTTATTTTCATTTAATGATAACTTATTGATATCAAACCATTTTTAAACTTTTTATGGTGAATTCCCTTTCTACTGTTTCCAGTAATTCTTCCATCTCCTCCCCTGAACAAAATAAATTAGTGTCATCTGCAAATGTAACAAATTTCAACTCATTTGATAGTGTTCAAATATCATTTAAAAAAAAAAAGTATGAATAACTTAGGTCCCAATACTGAACCTTGTGGAACACCACAGGTTACTCTTCTAAGATGAGATTCAGTATTCTTAGTTTTTACATATTGAAACCTATTACATACATAATTTTGCTTATTTTCATGCAATTTTCTTGACTTTCTTTGCTACTTTTTTTTAACTCATGCACATTTTTAAAATCTATTTTAAACTATTTTTAATCTATTTTTTTTTTTAAGTATATAAAAAATGTTCATTTGCTCATAACCTTTTCCTTGGATGTTACTGAAAGAAATCCAGTGAATGTGCTTGGGTTTCAGACTTTGATTTTATTTGACGCCTGCACATTCCTACAATGAACACAAACCAAAAAATCTTTTCATGTCAGAGTCCTGAGGATGAAATCTTTTCATTTCCAGCGGGGGTCCGGGGTCAAGCTGGCGGCCCGGAGCGTGAAGAAGTCTGGAAACTCCGGGACTCGACGTGAGCTTCTGTTTCTCGGCTGAGAGTCGGTGAGAGACTCACTTTTTTGATGTCGCTCAAACAGAATCACATTTCAGCTCTTCGTGTGAGCAGCAGACAGCCGTGTGACATCCAGAAAAAAGACAGAAATCAGCTGCTGGTGTTCGATTTGTAATTTCCTAAAGTCGCAGCTCGAACACTCGAACACTCGAACACGTCGGATGAACTCTCCACTCCTTCTTGGGCTTTTTGTTTTTTTTCCAGAGGTCAACAAAAGTCCCTGATTATTCACCAGCCCCTTTAAAAAATCTCATTTCCACTTCATGTGCTGCTGTTTTATTTTGCTGAAGTGGAAGTCGTGGCCTGGCTGCTGGCCTCATCAGTATTCCTGAGGCTCCGAGCTCGGCTTTGATGCCAGAAATCATTTCCTAATAAAAGGAGTCACTTTTTTTTTTCTTCAAACGGTGGATTTGACATTTTGGAAAGAAAGCAGCTCCTTCTCCAAAGCCTGATGAGTCTTTATGTTCCCTGAACAGACAGGAGGAAAGGCTTCAGCCCACACACACGCACACACACACACACACACACACACTCACGCAGGCCCTCCACAACTCAGTGTTTACATTTGTGTTTGTTCACACAAGAAAACATGGAAAAATTACATCCTCTTCTTTGTTGGTAGTTGCTCTTTATCAGTAATTTTCAGCGCCCCTGGCTGAAACATGTGACATTACAGCAAAATTTCAGCTGCACATTTGGCTACGCAGTACCGGCCCTGGTGTCACCTTCTTTATTTGCATGGCCAAAGTCCGCCTTCCTCAGTGTATTTCTTTCCTTTTTGTGTAGCTTAGCTCGACTGTAAGCTGCACCAAGAACATCAGCTACTGACCGAAACACTTGAAATCCTTGCTCCATGCTGTTACTTGATGATATAGAGGGCTCAGTCTGAGGGACACAATAAGAGCATATAGTTTTTATGGTTTTGTCGGAGTTCCTCGAGTGCTGGCACACAGGAGTGCAGATTCTCCAGTGAAGGAGATGAAAATGTCTTAATGGAAGCGTGTTCATCAGCAGACGGCCGCCGCTTTCCTCCACACACTCGAGTCGCCCAAGGGCGTTTCTCTTCAGCAGATTGCTTGAAGAGCTCAATTGTGCTCAGCTAATGCATAATAAACAGATGGAGCTGAAAGCAATCACTCTAAAGTGGCGGCTCGCTCTCCCTCCCTCATAACCACCAAAATAAATCAAAATTATGGTTTTGGCGTCGGCGCCGCTGTGCAGAAAAGCAGCAACGCGGCTCTGCAGAGCAACACAGCTATCTGTGGCTCAAAACAACGGGCCTGCTAGAGTGAAGGGAAATTAATTAATGTCATTTTGCCCCACTTCTCGGACCTCTGCGGGTCACGGTTGCCGTGACAACGTGGTAACGGTGAAGCACAGGTGCTCACAGGTTATGACAATCATTTATGAGAGTTTGGAGGTGCAGATGGCAGCGGTGTCGTCTTTCTAAGTTTGTCGAGGCTATAAAAAGAGCTACTGAAATTAGACGGAGCAGCTGACAACCTGCACCGGCAGAGCAGGAATTAAAGCCCGCAGCTCAGCGAGCGAGCGCCGCAGCCCATAATGTGCAGCAGCACAACGCCTCAAATACACTTCAGGCATTTAGCTGGAGCTCTTATGCAAAATTTACGAGAGACTTTGATGTCTCTCTCGCAGTCTGACAGCGGGCTGTGACAGATGGGATCAAACCTGTGACTTTTTCTTAACAGGTTCGTGCACACGGAGAAACAGCACGCAGCGCAGCTCCTATTAGAATATAATTTGGACTCGGTTCTCTTGCATCTCTAATTCATGTCTCCGATGCACATATTTCATTTCCTTCTCGGCACAGCTGCCTCATAACGCACTGGCACAATGCTCTGCTGTCGTCAAACTGTTTGCACAGCTTCCTGAATACAAAATGTGACTGAACGCTGAATTTATATTATATTGTACAGTTTGTGAATTTATCTGACGGCTGGAGCTGCTGGTTACTTTGCAGAGGAAGCTTTTCCATGCAAAACATCAGTTGTGCTGCTGTGACAGTGTAAATTAGCCAGCAGGATATGGAGCAGTTAGAGCTCCAACAGTAAAATACTTCTTACAGGTTAATGCAGCGGTAATTTAACACTGAAAGAATGACTACTGCAGGAACATGAAGGACTGCAGGAGTTTTAAAGGAGGGTTTGTACATCATGGTGTTGCTGCTTTCACTAAAGTAAAGGATTTGAGGAGTGTGTCCACCGCTGCAGAGATACTGCAGAGAGTGGGAGCTCACTTTTTAAATTTGCTTAATAGAGTTCATCACCTTTGGAGCACCAGATGCAGATCTTTAATCCTGCATGGACTCTCAGGTGGAGTCAAGTACAGCACTTAACCTCTTCAACCCTGCCGGTGCTGCTGGTGGGTTTGTCATTATGCATCCAGGCTGCACAGCCACAGAACGCCGTTTTAAACCCCAAGCTCTCCAGACATGTGTCTAAAATGATGCACAAGACATGCAGATCTTTTCTATTTGATGTGATTCTGCATCTCAGCTCTGAATATTTCCTTCAGTGACAGAGTGATGGAGCTTCAACATGGAGGAGACTCTGTGCTGAATTACACAACGTGTAGTTCAGACCCTTGGAGTGGAGCTGCTCTGCAGGGAGCTGATATCAACACGTGTTCTGGTTTGTGGTTCAAGCGTGTTAAAACATCTAAACACAAGAAATCTGAAGTTGATCCAGCTGACCTGACATTTAAATACATCATATTAATGATTATATATCATTTTGCAACATACCTTGTAATTTTATTATTGTTATTATTACACATTTTCATTTTTTTTTTTTTTTTAGTTTTCCTGGCCACCTGTGTGTGTCTGTGGTTTATAACTGTGTGTGTCTGTGGTTTATCTGTGTGTGTCTGTGGTTTGTCTGTGTGTGTGTCTGTGGTTTGTCTGTGTGTGTCTGTGGTTTATAACTGTGTGTGTCTGTGGTACTTGGCATATAAAATACTTGATCTTTGCACTGGAGCCAGACAGTAGCCAGCAGTCGGTCAGTAGCCAGCAGCCAGTCAGCAGCCAGTCAGTAGTCAGTCAGTAGCCAGCAGCCAGTCAGTAGCCAGCAGTCAGTCAGCAGCCATTCAGTAGTAAGTCAGTAGCCAGTCAGTAGTCAGTCAGTAGCCAGCAGCCAGTCAGCAGCCAGTCAGTAGCCAGTCAGTAGCCATCAGCCAGTCAGCAGCCAGTCAGTAGTCAGTAGCCAGTCAGTAGCCAGTCAGTAGCCAGCAGCCAGCAGTCAGTCAGTAGCCAGTAGCCAGCAATCAGTCAGCAGTCAGTCAGCAGCCAGTGAGTAGTCAGTCAGTAGCCAGTCAGTAGTCAGTCAGCAGCCAGCAGTCAGTCAGTAGTCAGCAGCCAGTCAGTAGCCAGTCAGTAGCCAGCAGTCAGTCAGCAGCCATTCAGTAGCCAGCAGCCAGTCAGTAGCCAGCAGTCAGTCAGTAGCCAGCAGTCAGTCAGTAGCCAGCAGCCAGCAGCCAGCAGTCAGTCAGTAGCCAGTAGCCAGCAGTCAGTCAGCAGTCAGTCAGTAGTAAGTCAGTAGCCAGTCAGTAGTCAGTCAGTAGCCAGCAGCCAGTCAGTAGCCAGCAGCCAGTCAGCAGCCAGTCAGTAGCCAGTCAGTAGTCAGCAGCCAGTCAGTAGTCAGTCAGTAGCCAGCAGCTAGTCAGTAGTCAGTCAGTAGCCAGTCAGCAGCCAGTCAGTAGCCAGCAGCTAGTCAGTAGTCAGTCAGCAGCCAGCAGTCAGTCAGTAGTCAGCAGTCAGTCAGTAGCCAGTCAGTAGTCAGCAGCCAGTCAGTAGTCAGTCAGTAGCCAGCAGCTAGTCAGTAGTCAGTCAGTAGCCAGTCAGTAGTCAGTCAGTAGCCAGCAGTCAGTCAGCAGTCAGTCAGTAGCCAGCAGTCAGTCAGTCAGTAGCCAGCAGCTAGTCAGTAGTCAGTCAGTAGCCAGCAGTCAGTCAGTAGTCAGCAGTCAGTCAGTAGCCAGTCAGTAGTCAGTAGTCAGTCAGTAGCCAGTCAGTAGTCAGTAGTCAGTCAGTAGCCAGCAGCCAGTCAGTTGTCCTGGGCTGTATTGAGATGTCCAGTGCCCAGCAGCAGCAGCAGCAGCAGCGGCAGCAGCAGCCGGGAAGCGGCCCGGCTGTTTGCCTTAGGGCCGATATATTCACACTTGACAAACTGCGGCTCTGACCTCGGGCCACACAGAGAAGACTCCCTCGCACTGCAAATTCCCCCCAGAGCCAGAGATTGATTGGCATTTCATTTATACACGGGCGCTGGCGGAGAAGTGAATCTTCAGGACATTGCTGACTCAGTTGACTGATCGTGTTTTGCTCGGGCCTACATCAAGTTAGTGATTTAATTTGAGCCGTAGATGAGATCGCAGCGCTGCTCTGTGAGAGGAGGCAGGGAGGAGAGAGAGAGAGACAACAGGAAGGAGAGGGAAGACGATACGAGTCTCTGTCTCCACACACTGTAAAAAAAAAAAAAAAAGTCCTTCAGTTTCATCTTTCCTCAAACCAGGAGAAAAAAAAACCTGCCAGTGAGATGAGATAATCCTGCTTATTTCAATGCTAATTAACTGATTTCCAGAATTTTCTTAAGTCAAGTGTCATTTCCTTGATCCCAGTGGGTTGATCCTCATCATTTATCCTCATCCTCATTATCTGCCCTGTGCTCCCCTTGGCTGCTAATCCACAACACTGCATTTGTATCTCTCCATTCACTTCCACAACAAAACAGCTCCCGAAATAACACTTTTAGCACAGAAACCAACACCAACAAAGAAGATTATGACAATATAAAAACCAACATGTCCTGGTACCCATTTTTTTTTGTCATGTATTGCCATTATTTATGAAAGTACCATCAGTTTGTTTCTTCCTGGCACAAGGTTACTATGCAGAAGTTTCCCTCTGATTCTCCCTGCCGGATCTACTTTCCAGTTGAAATAGAGAAATAACAAAAAAATAGACTTTTAATTTCCTAAAAAAAAAATTGGTACCAGGATTTGTTGCTTTCTGTACTGTCATAATCCTTTTTGTTGGTGTTGATTAATGTGCTAAAAGTGTAATTATTTGACCAATAGTAACTGCAGGTCATTAAAACAGCTATTTGATATTTTAATATTTGTAAAGCATCCTTCTAAAATATGTTTTAAGTGTTAGGATGTAATTCTCTCAACTCCAAAATGACCCTGTGAATTTTTAATTCAATGTGAGAAAAAGGATAAATTTGCTGCCATGTGCTCCTGCTCTATTTTCTTTACTCTGTTCAGGAAAAACAGAATCACATGGTCATGAATTCAGGCAGGTTTCAAGAGACTTTATTTATACAAAAACAAAACAGATGAGTAATATCCGATGCTGCTTATACATGCCAAGTAACACAGATCAAAAATCAACACTGTGTTTCATTACAAAGCGTTAACACTGGACTGGAGATGATCATACAAATGACAACAAAACATAATATGGAAACTGAGCTGGTAATTAAAAATGAAAAAAGAAAATACACCAGTTTCAGATGTTATGAATGCTAGGGATGCTACTACATAAAAAAAAAAAAGTTTATCAGGTATTAAGTGCTTTGCAGGGCAACAACATACTGATAAATTTTACTTCTTTAAAGCCACCATCATGTTTGTCTTATCCCACAGCAGCAAAGCAGCAACATACATTTTTATTTTATTTCTGTTACTGATATTCCATTTTCTGCATTCGGAGACGTGTCAGGATGTAAGAACTCAAACAGGAAGTATGCATTTTTGTACATATAGCAAAGGGTCTCTATAAACATGTATAGTATTTCTTATTTCTGAATTAAACTATGAAACTATGGACAGAAAGCAGCAAGTAGCAGATACATTCATACACAAAAATGCAGCTTTGATGCCTTAAAGCCACCACATTCACTTTCAGTTAAAAGAGTCTTTCTAATGCCTATAATATTATAACTAAAGCACATAAGCTTTGCATAGCCATGTGAGCTACTTTGGCAAAATTATGTTCATTCATAAAGGATCGCGTTGCAATAAAGTTCATGCAAAATCCAAAGCTTTTCTGAGACATTCAGCCAGGCATGTGCTGCTAACTGCTGTCAGCTAAAAACTTGAAGCTGCACTAGATTTGTTTAATGTAAAAGTTAAAGTTAAAAAAGTTAAAGTTGTCAGCCAAAAACACAAGTTGGGTCCGCAACAGAGAAAAGCATCTTATCTCCTCTGGGATTCTCCATTCGTTTCCATGCAGGAACTGATGAATTTAAAGTCACCGCATTTTCAATTGTTTCCTCTCCTGTCCCTTTGGTGTACTTTTCGCATGACGCTGCGTTCATTTCAACTCAGAACTTGCTAGAAATGAGCTCTGACCTGCGAAACAACAAACTCAGAGGTCTTTGCTGGAAATTCAGGTTTCATTTCAGAGCTGGTTTCTCTGATTTAATTTCAAGTGACGTCAAAGCAAATACAAACTGATCGCCTTTTGTTCATGGTAACAAGCGAAAAGTATTATTATTATTTTCATTTTATCATTTCCTCTTGCTGAGGCAAAACTTGAGTGCAGAGAGATAAGCTACATAATACCTACTTACATTTACACTGGACATAAAATATAGTTAAAGCACTAAAGCCCAATAACTGAACCAACATGAGTGTTTATTTAGTTAATTAAAAGCTACAGCATTCAGTTTTGGTTTTCTGCCTGGAGGTAAAAAATACAGAGTTTCTTCATGTTGTTGGGGGACTTTTTCCTGAGCCGACGCAATTTTGCCAAATGCCAAAGTTTGGAAATTCACAATTCTGAGCTGAAATCAACATAAAATAAAGCATCACGTCATCTGCATATCGAATTCCTTTAGCCATTGGTCATTACCTTTAGGGACCGTGTGGGTGCAAAAGCGACTAATGCAGCTTTGTTTTCACCTATCATATAGCTCTACATTTTATAAAATTTCTTGAACTGAGCATTGCAACTCTTTGGATTTGTTTAGCGTACAGAAGCCAGTCTGACGTTGATCCATCTCACAGAATTATGTTTGTTTTGTTTTGTTTTTTTTTCCTTACCAGACTTCTCAGAGACCAGCTGAGGCCTGCACTGACCAATTTCCTGTTCCTGTTTTTGGCTATATGTACAAGACTATACATTCAGACCTAAAATTAATATGCAAACTTCTCATCAACATTCATCAGCCTTTGAAAGTTTCCTCCACCTTTTGCCGTCTTCCTTTTCCTTCCTGCCATTTTGTGCAAATAAACCCAAACTCTCCAGCTTTCATCCTGCTGGTTTCTGACCCAACACAACCTGTTTCCACTCCCACAATTCAGTAGTCAGGACGCATAAGTGAATGGCTGTTGTGATCTTAATGCAAAGCAGTTACCACAGTTGATCTTGATAAGTTCTTATGTGCCAGTTTAAGAACTTTATCTCTAAAATTCTTGACCTGAATTCTTCTTAGTGCATAACTTCACTAAAAAAGTTTAAAAAAAAAAAAAAAAAAATCCCACCTTCATCTCTGATTATTTATTAATTCTAACAGGTTATATGGCATGATCAGGGAGAATTTTACAACAGATAATGTTTGATATTTTGACTCTTCACCCTGAAACCGATTTTGTGCATCACCAGTTCACACTCTGCTGTCTTAAAAGGAAGATCAGAACCCAAACCCAACACAAGAACCTCCTCCATTTAACACTTTCTAACAAATAACAAAAATGTCCACCACAGATATTGACCAATCACAGACCTTCTCTCTTTCCCTGGGCGCTACAAGCTTTCTTCCAACATCCCGCCCCCCTCCTCAGGTCTCTCGCTGCGTCGCAGCCACATCACAGCCACATCACAGCGGACCTACTTCCTGCCATAACCCTCCTCCATCCCATCATCCTCTGCTATCCGGGTGGCGCCAGCCTCCTCCACAGGACCCTCCCTCTTGGTTTCTGTGACAACCTCAGTGTAGGTGACGCCCGGGCTCTTTCTACCCTTTGCCGGTGCCACGGTGTCCTTGGCCTCGCCGGCGCCCTCTGCCCCCTCCTGGCCCTCGGCGACGGTCCGCTCCTTCTTCAGCTTGATACGGAACGACTCCTTGGTGGGTGCTTTCTTTGAGATGTTCTCCTTCAGCCGCTCGCCTGACTGCTTGATCCGCTCGCCGGCCTGGTGCATCTTCTCCCTGCGCTCGGGCGGGACGACCTTCTCGCCCAGGTTGTGGAACCTGGTGCCCAGGTTGTCCTTGGTCTTGGCCATGTTCTCCTTGGAGAAGGCGGCTTTGATGGTCTCCGTGCCCTTCATCATCGATTTCTTAAGGCGAGCAGCCCGTGATGAGTCGGCCTCCTCCACGCTCATGTACTCCTCGTCAGAGGAGAGGTCGGCGGGGATGTCGTAGGAGTCTGGCTCGATCTCCAGCCCCTCCAAGCCCGGCCCCTTTGGGGCCTTGGTGACAGCCACTGAGGGGATCTGGGTCTCACCCTGCAGGGAGGAAAATAAATTCTGTTACAGCACAGCAGCATCAGTCAACATCTGCAGGTGAAAGTCAACACCAGAAGAAAACCTCTGCTGTACTGCCCTCTAGGGGTTGAAGCATTCAGCCATGTTGCACTTTGCTGGGCCACACCCACTCAGTGATGCAGTCACAGCTACTTTTGACAACTTATCTTAAAATATCTGCTGCCACATGGCAGGAAAAGCAACATGAACAACAGTGGAAAAACTCCAGTGGATGAGAATAAATGAAACAGAGAAGGTGGGAACCCTGTGCTGCCCAGAACAAAAAGGTTCTACATGCTGATATCAGAGCTGACGGCAGAACAGGGTTCAGTTCTCCTGTTCAGATGCTGAAAACCAATCTGGGGATTCAAACCCCATATGCTCCTTCATTTCATTTCATTGCCACTGCTTTTAGTACCTTCATTTATTTTTAAATTTCTACTTTTTCTTCTTTTTCTTTTTTTCCAGCATCACGTGCATTTCACTGCAATAAAATTTGATTGACTGACTGACTGATTGACTGATTGATTGACGTTTGGCTGCTGGAGCTGCTAACTCATCAGCATCACACGGCTCCTGACAGCCACACAATATTCCTTGGAGATTGAGCTGCAGCCTGTGGGCTCTGAATGCATCTGGGATCTTCATGGGATCAACTTCTGCTATTTTTAGGAGGACAGTTTTGCTATTTATGAGGACGAGTAACTGAGACTCCCGCAGACAGGAAGCTGCCGGCCGCGCAGGCATGAATAACACCTGGAACTCAATACGGATGGTGATAATAATGACACGGCCTGGTTTTTTTTAGTTAGAACCTCTGCTACGTAATGAAAATAATCTCTTATTTAAAGCTGCACGAAGCCACTCCACATGTCAGGAGAAGTAACTTTAAATTTTAGGGACTTCAATAAACAGAAATCCTGTGTGCTGATGTCAGTAAATAAGTTTGTACCAAATTACACCAAACATTTAAGTTTGACTCAGGATTTTTTGCTCTCTGCTGTCCACTTTGTGTTTGAGACTGATAAAACGACTGGATTTTTACATTAAAATCTTGCTCTTTGGTGCAGCTTCAAACTGCACCACCTGAAAAAGGGATTTTCCCCCTCAATTTTCATTTCACTGAGATTAGAATTAATTTTTTATCTTTTATCATTTCATGTATTATTTATCTTTTACAGCCTTTTTTGCTCAACCTTTTTAACCAGGGGTGCCAATTATCCTTCAGGGCAGTGTGCGGTTTTCATAATCCCTCCAACAGGAATCTTCAAAATCTTCCAGAGAGAAGACTAATAACACCCGGAGGGCAGGATTCCCGCTTTAGACGATGAGCCACTGCATGGTCATTTGCTGCAATCTTAAACTCTGTCTTCCTCTTTTATAATTGCGTTACATTTCCACACGGCTGACACTCATATTCGGAGCGACTTACAATGACCACATCTGGGGAAGTGAGAGTGTAAATTCATTGAACGAGCCAGTTCCTGGAGGGAAATCGTCCTCTCTCATCATTCACAGGCCAGCAGCACCTGCTGCGCCCTACAGGTGACTTTGGATGTGAAAGCCAATTAATCCTAATTAAGATCCGGCCACCAGCAACGATCACACTCATTAATCAAGGCGGAGTCATCAGACCGCGTCCAGACACTGTGAATGACACAATAATTACACCAGCAGGGAATGTGGGTCAAGACATTTATTAATAACCTTCACTTGTGGAGGCGCGAGATTGGCAGAGTAAAGGCTCAGAGAGAGGCAGTGAGGCTGCTGGCTCGGCTCACGTTTACATGTCAGACTGAGACTTTCATCCACAGCGACCTCCTGCTGCCGTGTTTACAGGCCCGGAGAAACCCAGCGACCGTCCACAAGCTGCTCAAACCGCCTCCCTGCAGCTCTGAGGCTGAGGCAGCCTGCGTGTGCATCCATCTCCCCGTTCAGCTGAGCTTACGCCGCAAAACGTCTCCAGTCATTCAGTCTCTTCTGCAGTGTCCAATCGTGTTGTTCTTCAGACAAGGTAAAAAAAAAAAAAAAAAAAGTACCAGAAATGCCAGTGGGTAAAAAGGTAAAAAATGAGCTAGTGGGATTAGATACCTCCACTTGTTTCCAGTGCTAATCAATGTTGTTTCCAGATCATATCCTTGTGGGTGATCTGCCTTATTCTGCCTCATTTAAACACATTTAGACTTGACGCCAGAAAAATTAATGGAACATGTGAAACTGCATTAGAAACAAGTGGGATTATCTCATCCTGCTGCTGGATTTTACTTTACCTTGTTTGAAAAAAAAAAAAAAAAAAAACAGATTTGAACACTGAAGATGTGACTGAATGACTGGTTCAGATGGAGATTTTTTTTTTTGAAATGTAGAAGGCATTTCAACTTTGTTTGACAGCCACAGCAGAGAGAGGCAGGACAGGCAGGGAGGGAGAGCAAATGGCCTGGGCTGGGATTTGAACCCACACCCCTGCTGTGAGCTGCTGAGTGATATTTCTATTCTAACTCAGCTGTGACATTTACATGTGTCATCCCCAAACCCCATTATCTACCTCCATCTATCTTCAGTTTATACTTCCTCCATTAATACTGCAATACATAATGTATGCAATTGGATTTTTTTAAAACATTTGCTTCTTTGTTCTTGTTTTCAAAATCCAAACTCAGGCACCACATGGCCTCATGTTTGTGCCACATTCCTGAGCGAGTGATGGGAGATCTGAGCACAGAGAGAAATATTTTGCAAACACATAAATAACACTATTTCCTAAAACTGAGTATTACTGCACATTAATATGGACACATGTGCTTGCAAATTAAGATTTTCCGTGCTCATAATCTGCCATCGCTCGCTCAGGAATGTGGCACAAATACAGCAGCAGAGTTTGGCACCAATGAAAATTAGGAATGCTGCTGCTCTGACGTAACGTCCGTGTCTTCTCTCATCTACGTTCCTCACCTGTGTCTTTCAAAAACATGTGTGAAAATGTGATTACCAGAATTATCAGAACATCAAAGAATTTCTAACACAAGAAAAAATAGTAAAAAGAGAAAAAAGTAAAGAAAATTAAAAGAAAATGACCACAAAACTAGCTAGAAAAAAAAGAAAATTAGAAAAAATTGAATTGCAAGAAAAATGTATTTAAAATGATATTGTCATATTTGTTGTTTTTAAATGCTGAGTTCTCTGAGGCATTTTAATGATTCCTCATTTTGCTGGGGACCCCTTGGAAGACCCTTAGGGACGCCTGTGGGTCCCCAGACCACACACTGAAAACCTCTGTTGTGTACTCCTGGACAGCATGAACTTATTACAACAGCTTCATAATGCCTACTCATTAACACTGACTGATTTCATATTTCACTGTGACTGCGGTGAGAATCTGCATTTAATTATTATTATAATTATAATTATTATTATTATTGTGTCGAGGTCAAAAACCTTAATAACAGATCAGCTGATTTACAGCTGCATGGTGTGTGTACCAACACCGACTCGGTCCTCATGTCAGCCGCCCCGGTGTGTTTCTGTGTTACGTTAGCATCACACTACTGATGTTTCCTCTGTTGCCATGGTTACAGAGAAGCGACGCCGCGGCAGAGGTATCAGGATGCTCTGAGCTGAATTTAGAAAAACAGCAAAGTTTCAGAGTGACCATTCAGATGTGATGCTCAGTTATTTTGTCATAAGGTGTCGTCACTTTATTCATTTATTTTTTGTTGTGACCTTTCATTTACTTCTACTTCACTCAGCGGCTGCCTACATTTCCCAGAATGCCTTTCAACAGCCAACCTGTTGTGGTCGGCTGTTGGTGTGGTGAAGGTGGAGGTGGAGGAGGTGACGGCTAAAGTTGCTCCTGATGCTGTAAGCCCCAGCACGCCGTGTGGGTGCACTGCTGGCATGCTGGTCTACGGCCGCTGCAGCAGTGCATGCTGGTCTATGCTCTGATCCTGTTGAACGCCGGTGTGAAATGGCAGCTGTGGAAAGAAGGCCTCGCTCTGTCGCTGTGGGGATCTGACACCAAAATGTGATCAAACTGGAGCTGCTGGAGAGGCAGAGGCAGAGAGAGGCCGCACGCCGCTGGCCTGAGCAGCGCCGGCGTGTTTTTTCTGACTCTTAAACACAAACCCAAGTTGACACGGCGCGGCTCGGCTCATTACCACCCAAGAGAAATATCACGAGCTAATCCCATTAACTCGGCCCTAAATTAAGCTCTGTCCTCTACCGTCCTGTTTTGACCAGTCGCCGTGTCACACCAAACAACAACCATTTGTCTCTTTCCCATTACCGCCCGCTCTCCTCTCTCATTATTCAGCCTCGCCACCGACGATCAGCCACTCCGGCAAACATTACTGCCTCCTAGCTAAAGTTAAATGACCGCTGCATCACAGGCGCAGGCTCGGCTATATTAGGGGCCGAGCGGCCAGCGGAGCCCCAGAATAACCGACAGCAGATCAGTCATGTGGAAACCCGACACTGCGGGCCGGTCGCAGGGGCCCACAGCGCAAACTGGACTCATTGTGCCGCCGGAGCCTGGAGCCCACCGACCATTATTTGATTTAATTATGTTTGGAAGACATGTTTCCACCGAGGCCGTCGGCACGCATGTGGACTCGCTGATCTGCCGCTCGATCACATTCCTATCAGTGTGTCCTGCACAGCTCCACTTCTGTTTTGCACAAGACAAACACGGGTTTCTACAGGCCAACGCCGATCATTCCTGTTTTCTGTGTTAATATTCAACATCGGTCAATGTGTAAGTTTCCCTCCCAGCATGCTCTTGTGAACACGGAGAAGCACTAAAAACACACTGGTGAAGGAGTGTTATCACATCACCGCCTCTACATGAAGAACCCATTTCCTTTTTCCCCCTTTTTTTTTTTTTTTTTTTAAAGCATAACAAATAAATAAAGAGATGAGTCAATAAACATGCAAATCAGAAGCCATGGGCGGTTTCTCAGACTGGCTTTCTGTGGTCGTGATGCGTAAGAAGCCTCGGTGAGGGGACGACCTGATTGGCTGAAATCTCCCGTCTAAAGGCCAACATCAGCCCCGTCCATCAGCCCAGATATTAATATGACAAATATGATAAAACTGTAGATGGGTGTGTTTATCTGCATTGACGCCAACAGGAACCAACGCTACATTTCTTATTCCTCTGATGTGTCTTGGAGGACATAAAATGTATCAACAAATAATACTAATAATAATAATACAAGGCGACATTATTCCAAATATTCTATCATTTAACATTCAGCAGCCGAGGAATCGTTCAGTGACGGAAACACCAGAGCAAACCTCGGTTCCTGCGTTAGAGGCAACCAGCAGCAGGAGGTCAAAGGTCAGAGGTCAGAGCGTCCTGAAAATAGGGCGACTAAATATTCCTGAGAGCTGGATGATGATTCAGGATGATGGCGGCAAAACGGGGAATAAAAGGAGAGCCGGGGGAGGGCCACGGAGCTCGGAGAATTATTCACTGTTCTCTGGAAATATCCACTGGTTTACACAGTAATATTAGGTTTCATATTATATTTGTACAAGTTTGTGTCATCTGTAAAACTGTAAATTTATTAATCCGTGTTGCTAATCCATCCAATCTGTTTGACGTGCTAATAACAAGGTTATTTGTATTATATTTCCAGGTTTTCATTTTCTGTTATTTCTGCTGTTTTTTTTTTTTTATTTCTTTTTCCATTCAAATTGTTTCCTTATTTTCTTTTTTTTTTTGCTTGTCTTGTTGTATAATTTTCTTATTTTACATTATCTTATTTTTTTTTTTATCTCACCTTATCTGGTCTTATTTAATGAAAATTCTCAGTCCTGCAGGTTATGAAGAATTTTGGAGACGCAGCTCATGAGGCTTCGTGGCCTCGATCCAGCTCTCCTTACTTTCAGGTCATTTCATATTACCTTATCTTACTTAATCTGTTTTTTTTAATCCATCTTCATTTGACTCACCTTGACATATTTGATCTTAATTCTCCTTATCTTAACGTACTTATCACATTAATTGGTTTTTATCTTAGCCTATCTCACATTATCTCATCCTGTCTTTCTCTCTCATGTCGCTTTAACTTATTTTAAATGTCCTAATTTAACTTATCTTAACCTGACATACCTCATCTTATCTTTTAATTTTCTATCCTTATCTTAAAATTTCTTAGACATTATCGTATTTGATCTTAACACTTCTTACATTCATTTATCTTTGCTTATCTTACTTTTGTATGTTGTTTTATCTCACCCAATCTTTTTTTAACTCACATTAATTTGACTTAACTTACTGACCCATCTTATTTTATCTTATATCCCCTTATCTTACATTATTTTATGTATCTATCTTGCATTATTTTATCCTAGGTTTCTTATATTGCCTCATTTTATTTTATTTTACTTGACTTGATATATCATTTCATTTCATCTTATCTTACCTTAACTTTTAATTTTCTAGACTTATATTAGAATTTTCCTATCTTCCTCAGCCTCGTTTTATTTTATCTTGATCAGTGATCTCACTCTCATGCTATTTTATCTTTCCTAACTCTTCTTAATTTGACTTTGTTACTCTCTTGTCTTCTCTTATGAGGTCTTATCTTATCCTATCTTATCTTTGCTTATCTTGTCTTATGTTGTCTTGTCTTATCTTGTTGTCTCATTTTATCTTATCTTATCTTATCTTGTCTTCCCTCATTTTGTCTTATCTTATCTTCTCTTGTCTTATCTTGTCTTATCTTATGTTGTCTCATTTTATCTTATCTTATCTTAACTTATCTTGTCTTCCCTCATTTTGTCTTATCTTATCTTCTCTTGTCTTATCTTGTCTTCTCTTTGCTTGTCTTGTCTTATTTTGCCTTATCTCATCTTGTCTTGTCTCGTCTTGTCTTATCTGAATATATCTCCTCTTATCTCATGTTTCCTGGCCTCACGCTGTTCTGGCTGCAGCGGGGGGGGCGGTCCTGGGAGCCGGTCAGGATGATTGACAGCTCCCCCCTCTCTTTGCATTGGCCGGCGTGATGTGCTGCCACATTAGCACGGCCGGGCTGAGCCTGATCTCGCCTGACAGCAGTTTATTGCGTGTCCACTGGCAGGGAGGGAGAATGAATGCCACGGCTCCCAGAATAGGCCGCTCTGTCACGGATACACAGCAGCTGCTCGCACAGGGAGGCACATAGCGCTCCCATTACTCCTCTGAGTCTGGACGCCTCCTTAACCAGGACAGCATCTCAGCTAAAACACACATAAAGATTGCTGAATGTCTATCCTCGGTATGATAGATCAATATATCGGTGCATCTGATATGACCAAGGTTCCTTTTCTGCAAGTTTATTCTCTCATTTTAATTTATTTATTCATTCCCCGCTTTACTTAATGAGATTTTTATTTTTCACACGTGTAGTGATGCGTCCATGCATGTGCATCTGTCTGGAGAAAGCTTCAGTCAATGAGAAGTCATAAAGAACAGGTGCTCCTCTTTGATCACAGTCATATAAAACAGTCTGCGGTGAAATTTTGCGAGGGTTGGAGTTACACATTTTATTGCTCAACAGTGTTCTTTGGAAGTCTTTTTTTTTTTTTTTTTTTTTAAAGTCCTGATGTATTATAGCCTTTCTCTGCTGCTGAATAGATGTACTTAGTCACCCAGCCTTAAGCACCCTGAAATAATAAAACTAACCCTAAAATAATTTCATTAATCTGCGTTTCAGTGGAGGATTTTAGTGCCCCATAATGGTCCAAATGCTGTTTCAGTGGCTCATCGTCCCTGAAAAGAACAAAATTCATCAGGATGCGCTGAATCCTTGAACTTTTTTTGCTATGAAAATGGTCGAATTTTCGATATTGAATGCTGGCCATTGGTATGGGCCTTCAAAACTCTCCATCAGTGTGACTTCTGTGCTGTTCCTGTTGTCCTGCATTGTCATGTGTGTCGGTACACACTGTACTACTCAGCACATCCCTGCTAAAATGTCACCAGCACAAGAACTGGCTCCTTTATCTTCACCAAGCTTTAAATAAAGAAGAGATTCTGCTCCTCATTCAGACGGTTTCTCAAAACGTTGTACCTCTCCGGGCCTCTGTTTGTGTGATCACAGCTTCACTCGTATCGCCTCCAGAGGCGTCCGGGGTGTCTTTGATTACCATTAAAACTCCTGCGAGTTCAGAGAAATGTCTTTTTCTGTCTTTCATCTGACCAGCTGCCTCAGGAGAAAACCCCGTCAGCCTCCAATTACTCCGTATTATAAAGTCTGTCCATCTCTAAAAGCGCAGACAGTGAAAGCGCTGAGCCTCCGCTCGGGTCAGGACAGACAGCGCACGGTGCAGCGCGACTACACGGAAAAGCATGTTTACGCAACCAACCGCATTGTTTTTAATGCACGCCGCTGTGTGCATTAAACGTGTTCCTCCAAACCGCAGCGAGCGAGGCGCTGAGCTTGGCGCTCCGAAAGCGCGTCCTCGCCAAACGTCACTCGAGCGTGGGCCCGCCGAGTCATGGGGGTGTTTAAGATTTCCAATAAAACTCTGGGGAGAAAGGCCGTGTTTTTTATGTACTTCACCTGACACGCTCAGGGTCGCCCGCAATTTGGACGAAAGTGCGCACTCTAAAAGTAACGAGGGCAGTTTCCACAAATTGCCGTCATTACAGCAGAGAGCCCTTAAGTGTGGAGCTAAAACTTACCCCCCCCGCACCGCCTACCCCACCCCACCCTGCCCACCCTCATCTCCCACATCTACCACCTAATGAACTGAGTCAGAGTTCACTCCAGTTAAGAACTCTCTCTCTCTCTTTCTCTCTCGGCTCGGCACAGATAACACATAGGCACTTTTTATCGCCCGAGGCAATAAATCCATCCTATTTTTGAGACTTAACTTAATTATGCTCCAGTTCCTCATAAAGCTAAACCTGGACGGGACCCGCGGTCTGAGCATCCCGGGCGGAGCTGCCACTATCAGGGCAAACTTTATCTACTTCTTGGGTCGACTGAACTTATTTACTGGAGGACAGAGTGTTCTGGGTGTTTTTAAACCGTTCCCCCCCCCCTGTCATCGTGATTAAAACTCCACTGGAATGCTATCAGTTTTTCATTGTTGAACATTTGAGAGTGGTGCACCTCAAGATTAGGTTAATGTTTTAATTTGAAGGATTTAAAGATTGCATGGGTCGAGAAAATTCTGCCAACATCTGGCTCATCAATCTGTCTCCAAACCACGTGGATGAGTTTGATGTATGACGGCTAAGCTAAAAATAGGAAGCTACTGCGTGCCATGTTAGAGATACGACACTTTTATCCACAAGATTGTTGCATCTTTTACAATGGCCCCGCCCACCCCTCCATGTATTTACCTGGTAGATGACGACGCGGAACCTGTTGCGGGTCAGGAGCTCGTCCTGGGTGCTCTCCACCTTCTTGACGCGGACGTTCTGCTTCTCGACGCGGGTCCGCACCTCCTTGACGTTGGCGCTGACCTTGCGGGTCTTCTGGAGCAGCTTCTCCACGGTGCCGCTGGTGGTGGTGTGGTCCTTGGCCAGCTTCAGCACGTCCCCCTGGATGGTCTTGATGTTGTTCTCCAGCTCCAGCTGACGCTCCTCCATGCGCTGCTGGCAGGTCTGGACGTTGTCGATGATGCCGGCCACGCGCTCCAGCAGGGACAGGATGGTCAGGGCGCTGATGGGGTTCCCGGCCTCGTCCTCCACCCCGACGATCTCCAGCTTCTCCTGGACGCCCGCCGTGCGATACTTGTGCTGATCCATTGTGGTGTTTCGACGAAGGGGGTCTCAAATCTGAAGGACACTTCTTTGCCTTTCTCTTGGGAGTTCAGTTTGCCTGGAAGTTGACGATTTGCGGTCGAACTGGGGGAAGGGGTCCAGGACCGTCGGGGTTGCCAGCTCAAAGACCAGAGAGGTGACGCCCAACCACTGTGGCCAAACTCAGGTCTGGAGAAAGGAGAGGGGGGGAAACTCCACCTACCCTTTTTAAAAAAGGCTTCAGGATCCAAAGGGAACCTGCTCTCTTTCCTCATCGGGATGGGAGGGTGAGCCATAGTCTCAAAGGGGAGTGTAGATGCTAGCACGAACCACGCCGCTAAAAATACTCTTCTTTGTAAGGTGACACTTGGACATTTTGGGA
Source organism: Myripristis murdjan (assembly GCF_902150065.1). Lineage (NCBI taxonomy): Eukaryota > Metazoa > Chordata > Actinopteri > Holocentriformes > Holocentridae > Myripristis > Myripristis murdjan. The sequence goes on from NC_043996.1 coordinate 31,495,742, forward strand.
CCATCCAAAGCAGGGGATGATGGAAATCCCCATCCCACAGCCCCGCTCCACTCCACTTTGTCAGACCCACCGAGATCAATTCATAATTTTCCATTTAGTGAGCAGCGTAATTATTTGCACATATGTCCATGCATGCTAGCAGCTGTGGCTCGTGTACATCAACAGCAGCTTAGGAGTCATTCTTAAAAACGCACGGCGACAGATGCAGAGCGGCCTCGGTTGCCTGGCCTGATTACACAGCGCTGGAATGTTTTCAGGGGATTTAACATTGTGACTCTGCCCTTTTTACTTCCCCCCGGGCGGCGGGGCCCAGGCGTTGACTGGCACTGAGATCAGAGGCCTTTTATAAAGACAGCTGACAATGCCAGAGCACCGAGAAGTGCCAAAGTGCCGCTATTTCAGCACTCACTTATGTGAATAGCCGTTGGAGTGAGGGTTTTATGTGTTTTAAGCAGTACTTGTGCACTAGATGTTCAACACTTGGTATTACCCGCTGGAGTGATTTACTGTGAATCTTCAGGCCTGCAGATTTTCGGTGCTGCATCATGCTGGTAACCGTGTGCTGTCAACTTATGTCTGTTGGGTCACAGGCTGAGAAAGTGGGACAATGCACTGCAAAAAAAAAAAAAAAAACTCCATCGTAAAAAGTCAATCAGTCTCATCTGCACTGCTAAAATCTTGTTTTTTCTTCAAATAAGATAAAAATCTGCCAGTGGGACAGGATAATCCCACTTGTTTCCTGTGCTAATCGCCTTGTTTCGAGAATTTTCTTGAATCAAGTGTCATTTTCTTGATCCCAGTGGCTGATCTGCCTCATTCTGCCTCGATTCTACACATTTAGACTTGTTCCCAGAAAACAAAAATCCAAGACAAGTCAAACTGCATTGGAAACAAGTGGGATTATCTCATCCCGCTGGTGGATTTTTTGAAGAAATCAAGGTTTGAACACTTAAGATGAGAGTCGATGACTTGTAGGGAACCTGCAGCAGCTGTGGACTGGATGGTTAATTCGTTTCAATGACATGTCTGAACCTGCCAGGTTTATTCCTGTATTTTTGTCCGTGACACAGACAGGAATAACACACTCACACTCTCTTCCAGCTGCGACTTATTTTACCTGTGTGGTAAATAAGCAAAGTTTGGCTAAATTACTGGAAACATGGTTTTTTGTCAGATTTTGACATCTTTTTTTTTGCACGATTCTGTCTCATGTAGAGGTCGGATGATCCCAGCAGAGGAAGCCCTCCCTCCCTCCACTGAAACAGGTGAAGCAGGTTTACTGACATGCAAATTAGCACGATGTCATTCAGCCACTTTGGACTTTTGACTCGGCAGCGCTGGTCAGCCTGGCAGCCCGAGGTGTTTGCACGGCTGATTCACGTCAGACTTCAGTGGTGATGAAGAAACTGACTGCATGTTAAAGTCAAAGCCTTGGGTGCTTCAGGAGACTTAACGCATGCTATTTGCATTGGAAAAACCTTCTGACTTTCACATAATATCTAATCTGAAATAGTGAGAGAAATCAAACTTCTCTGCCCTTTCTTTCTTTTTTTTTTTTTTAAAAATTGAAATCGGCTGAGTCCCAGGGGTTGGCAGATGGGGATGGAGGAAAAAAAGTTTCTAGGATGATTCAACCTTAATCTCATATTTAGAGGAGGCTGAAATAATAATTCATAACTACCTGCTACTGGGGAAAGTAATAAATAACTAATTAGTGAGCAATGCGCTTCCACCCTCCACTGAGTCTTAACGTCTTATCTTTGGAGGAGCTGAAAGAAATCTGCTGCTGCCGGGAGATCATTTCACTCGTTTCCAGTGCAAATCAGCTGCTTCACTCCTTTGGCTGTGACTCATCGCCGGATGCTCGCTGAGCTCTCTGTCGTATTTAAAGATAGTGTCACTTTTCGCCAGAACTGTGGGGAAGTCGGAGCACGCGAGTCCCGCGTCGAGTCCCGTCGACACCGAGACTCGCATCGACGACTCGCATCAGGATGAAGTCATGACAGAGGATTTTTTTTTTTTTTTTTTTTGCAGTGTTCTGCTGGGGTTGGCTGCTGAATCCGTTCGACTGAAGCCAGCAGCTGCTCATGGATCACTCCCTCCACACACACACACACACACACACACAGACACACACAGACATACACACACTTCCCCCAAATCTATAATTACCCCAGGGTGGCTCGCCTGATTCGCCGCCCCTGGCAGAAATGTATGACAAGACACACATGTTGGCTCATTTTCCTGTGGAGAGGCGGTGACCTCTGCTCCTGCTCTGGCTTCTGCAGACGAGCGGTTTTTAATTAGACCGGAGCACCAATTAACGATTTGGCCCCTCCCCCTCGGGCACATAGGAGAGGTGGGCGGGGACTAATCATGACACGCTGGAGGCCATGTTCACCCCCCGTCTGCCCCGGTTTCCAAACCCCCAAATCCCCTTTCGCCTGCTGAGCGTCTGTAACCGGGGGTGGGGGGTGCTGATACTTCAGGGGAAGATTTCTGCTTTTGTTAGAGCCTTTATTTATTTATTTATTTATTTATTTCTGCAGCAGATGCTTCTATTGTGGCACTAAAAAACATTTCATAAAAGAACGTATGATTTTCACGTGAGCCTGCAGGTTTTGACAGGTCGCAAGAGGCATCAGAGGAGTTTAACAAATCGAGAGAATGTTAAATTTGAGCAACAAAACCACATGAATGAAAGTCACGTTTTTTTTTGTTTTTTTTTACCAGTCAGCAGTGATATGTACACCCCATAAAAACCTTTGATAATTGATCATTTTATGCCCCTGATGAAAAGCCAAAGTCAACATGCAAACGTTACATTTGCTTTCATTCATGTTGGAAACACCGCAGGCAGTGAACTGCACTGTTCTTTTAAATAATCTGTGTCAGACATCCATCCACACATTCAGGGGCGTGTCCAGCCGGGTGTGTGTGTGTGTGTGTGTGTGTTTGGAGCCCATGAACCCCCACCCCCACCCCCTCCCAAATCTGGCAGTTGATAGGTTATGAACCCCAGTTCCTAGTTATAAGTGCCCTCATGTGTCAAAAAGGCTTTAAAGGATCTGAGAAATTTTTTAAGTGATACGTTAGCCCCATAAGACTGAGAATTCAAAACCTCCATCCCACTGATTTAGAAAGTTTGACCCGTTCACTACAGCTCCTCCACATTTTCCATATCAATAAACCATTTATCAAATTCTGCAGGCAACTACAGATTTCACATCAGAGTCAAAATGTGAGTTTGTGGTTGAAGCAGCCGCCTCATAATGTTCTGCTTCTGCGGCGAACAAAGTCCTCAACATTCAGAAACCACACAGCTGATAATTGGCTGTGGAAAGCAAAACGCTTCCCCAGGGACTATTTTCCCTGGCGGATGAGGAGGAGGAGGAGGAGGAGGAGGGAGCGTTTCAGTTTGAAAAAGTCCTGAAAAGCCAACAGTGCTGCTGCTTTTAGGAAAACTCATGTGGAGGACTTTATTCCGCTGATGGAAAACTGGAGTGAAGAAAGTGTGAAGGCTCTGAAAGTTCATGTTCATATCGTAGTGGAATGAATGGAAACCAGCGGCTGGAGGAAAGGGAGGAGGAGTGATGTGGCAGCTCTGAAACCCCACTGCTCGCTCTGGGAGGAGATCAGAGGAACGTGAAGTTTATGCATTTTGTAGATATTAGGCTAAAACAGGCAGAATCACTGGGATGGCCCTCGTGTATAAAATTACGAAGTAACATTATGAAGCGTTGTGTTTATCCTGCCTGTCTCCTTATCTGCCCGTGCTCACACCAGGGTTATTATAGTTGACTAAAACTAAAATAAAAATTAAAACTGGGTGTGAAAAAACATTTTATTTTCGGTGAACTGAAATAAAAATAAAATCTCAACAAAAGGAAAACTAACCACAACAATATTGTGTTCTTAAAAAAACAAACTGAAATAAAATAACAAAACATACAGAAAATGTAGTTTTAATCTTCAGTTTTGGTCAAATTTCTCAACACAAGCAGTGGCCTTCACAAAGTGTTGTGTTTATACTGTAATACCTATTCTCAACTTCATAAATGTTGACCCTGACAAATATCCCTATTTTATATTAAAAAACCAAAACAAAAAAACAACAAAAAACTTAAACTTAAACTAACACTGAAACAAATAAAAACTAAACTAAAACGAATGATTTTGCAAAAATAAAAACAAACTTGAAATGAGCAAACCCACTCTGGAAACTAAACTGAACCTAAACAGAACTGAAAAAAAAAAAAAAAATAATAATAATAATAAAAAATAAAATAAAAAATAAAAAATAAAAAAATAAAAATCAAATAAAAATTTAAAAAAAAAAAAAATACACAAAAAACGCAAAACTATAATAACTCTCTGACAGTGATCGGGTTTCATTGCTTATGTATTTGAAAGATCTGTTTTCATATATTGCTTATTTATTTGCTTTTAACATTCGCTTTTAATACTGTTTTATTTTTATTCTATATTTTTATATACATATATTATTACTGACTTGTGGATGTGCACAAGAATTTCAATGTACCTGTTGTTTTTTAAACTTGTACAAAAGGCAATAAATTCTATTCTATTCTCTTCTATTCCAGCAGAAATCCACCTGTGCTGATCTGCTTTCTCTTAGGACGGCGGCTCTGCGTTGAGAATAACCGGATCACTGAGAGCAGTGTGAAGATGTGCTGCATGTGTGTGTTGGGTTTTAGACACGCGACCGGCTGCTCGCAGGGCGGCGGCCTCCAGCGAGGCCGGCGGCGGAGGTTGGGCCACCAGGAGGCTCTCTGTGCTGTGGAGGAGGAAAACACACACCGACAGGCTGTCTGCTGTCTGAGCTGAGGAGCCTCCTGAGGCCGATCACATGACACGCTGAAGGTCATCCCATTCATCTGCGCTGCTGCAGGCTCACACACACACACACACACACACACACACACACACACAAGACAACATATACATACACAAAAACACACTCATGCACACACACACTTGCAGAGGAAGATGATCCACACATATACACACATCTTCAAACACTCCCCACCCATGCACACACAGATAAACACAGACATAGGAATTTATACACACACACACACACACACACACACACACACACACACACACACAGATGCAAACACAACATCAGAAAGACAAAAACAGGTATTCACAAATGCACATGAAGACAAAACAGGCGGCCACACACACACACACACACACACACACACACACACACACACACACACACCGTGGTCGCTGTAAACAGAGTGTTGTTAATCCATCACAGCAGACAGAGTGAGTCGTAAAATGAGAGCAGCTTCAGACGAAGGACAAATCAAAGCTTCCAGCTGAAATCTCACAGGACGGCAATCTTTTTTTTTTTTTTTTTTAAAAAAAAGATAAAGACAAAATAAAGAGCAAAGAATAAAGAAACACATCACTCAAATGACACATCAGCAGCCCGGCGTACATTAAAAAAACATTTCCTTTTTATTTTTGCCGAGACCAAAAATAGCCTCCAAAAGTCCTACATGCAGAATATTAACAACATGTCAAACACATTCTAGTCACATTTAGAGAGAGAAGTCACGGCTGCGATGGTCGACGACAAGGAGAAACACGGTGCTCAGCGGGTGGGGGTGGGGGGGCAGGAGGGGGGCGGGGCTTAAGGGGGTGGGGGGGGACCTACGACCTGATGAACGCAGACTAAGACGTTACAGAAAAAAACCCCAGAGTCTGGGGGGGTGAGGGAGGGAGGGAGGGGGGACGGAGAGGACAAACCTCCCTCCTGAACTCGCTCTGGACCTCAGTGCAGCTCCAGCTCCTCGGCCCATGATCACACACACACACACACACACACACACACAGAGGAAGTGATGCTGCATTCACATCAGATGGGAAAACACAGACACATGGCTCTCACTGTTCTGTTTCCTGTCGGTGGCGCTCACCTCATGCTGCCTTCAGGTCAAATAGGAAAGAACGGGATGAACAACAATCTTAGTTATTGATATGATTTTTTTTTTTTTTTTTTTACAATTTCTTCATTACAATTGCTGCAAGCAGTGAATTTGCAGTCATGTGTGATTTTGTGGGAAATATCACAGGATGCCAAAAATTCCACCTGCAGGTCCCACAATACACCTGCAGAATGTATTTGTGGTAAATCCAATAAGACGTGAATGCAGCATTAAGGTGTAAATACTGAGGGAAAATAACCTCAGGTGGCAAATGCTACTGGATGTTATTTAGCTCAGCTTTCGAGTGGTAAATATTCACTGGGCTGTGATTTCTCTGACTGGCTGAGCCGAAACAAAGAGACACTTTGATTTTGTGATCGCAGCCCTTAAAACGCCATGACAAGAGCAAACTACCGCCAGTCATGTTCTCAAGTTTACAGATGTGTTCTAAGATGAACTTGAACGCATCGTCACCGAGTGAACAAGCTGATCGATCTGAGGAAAACCTTACAAGTCGCTGATTTTAACAGAAGTGTGTCTTTATTCCCTAAAGTCCAATGATCTCTCAGTGTGTTATTTTTTTTCCATTTTCTTGAAAACAGAGTCATGTTCCCTCAGCAGAAAAAGAAGAATGGCGTCCACACCTCAGGCACAGCGATGAGAACGAATAATCTGCACGTTCGCTCCGTAGATAAGAACTGAAACGGCGTTCAGGGACGAGCAGCGTGCAAAGATCCTCTCTGATTCAAACCCACTGTACCGGAGCTCCCAGGACAAAGCATCTGCAGGTGCATCCTGCTCCATCTGAAAACTACCCACAATGCAAAGCAGCAAGGGTCTGCTCTCTGAAAGAGCTGCGTGGTGAACGGGAACAAGACCAAGACCTGAAACTGACCTCAGTATTAGGGTTACCAGCTTGTAATGAGCAGTAACATCAGCTACCCACATGACTCCTGTCCTCACTGATATACAAATACAATATGACCCATTAAGACCCTAAAAAAAAAAAAAAAAAAAAGCCAGCCCACCCCTGACTTCATTTACTCCGTGTTTGTAGCTGCCTTGAAAGGTCCCGTCCCATTGCAGCTGCCTTGAAAGGTTCGCTGTTACAAACCGACGCCGCACAGCCAGGCTTTGTTCAAACCCCCAGAAGTTTATTTTAAATTCTAGCAGAGATCCTGAGGTTTCCAAAGATCCCAAACATGAGCTGCTGAACTCCAGGGAAATGGGTCTAAAATGATGCACCAGACATGCAGATCTTTTCTATGTGATGTAATTCTGCAGCCATGAAACAGCAGCGTCTTGGCTCTGAATGTTCCCCTCAGTATCAGAGTGATGGATCTAGTTTTTGGCCTGTGTGTAATAATAAGGGGATTTTTAAGGTGGAAATCAGAGTTTCGAGGTGTGGACGTTCCTCTTGGCTTGGTGAGGGAACATGGGGCTGTTTTCAGTTCGGAGAACCCTGGGAACGCGGAGAACACGGACCCGATCTCCCACATCCAAGTCGTCCTGATTCCCATGTGATGCTGATGCAGCCTGACAACGTTGCCGGGGTAACACGCTCCTTAATTCCCATCGACACATTTTTTAGACTGTCGGTGAACCGAATTTTTTTTTTTTTTTTTTGGTCAGTCTGCCGTCACTTCCACATAATTTGTCTTCATTCATGAAAGACAGTCAAATGCTTCATTACTAGAGGGGGAAACGTGGCTAGCAAGTAGCCGAAAGGCCCGTGTTTAATCAGTGAAATCTTCCAAAAACCCCCAACCAAAGGAACAAAGCAAGAACAAAAAAAATCACTGTAATCTTCCTCTAATAAAACTACAAGGACTTGTGGAGCGTCTGTGGCTCTCAGCAGTGAGTTTACACTGAGCTGATTGGACTTTATGTTTCATCTCCTGTGGTGTGACCAAAATGTTCCTCTGGGGAATGCTGCAGCGTTTTTCTTTTCTTTTCTTTTTTTTTTTTTTTTGACATTTTGTCTAATATCCTTCTAATATTTACTACAGGATTACCACACTCAGCGTCTCTTCCTCAGCTCCATCTGTCCAGTCTGATGCAGTTCAGCTCAGCAGCCATAAACTCTATCTTTTAACAAAGTTTATAATGTTCAGTTTGTGTTGACATTGTGCAGAATGTGTCACTTTAATTCTCTGTTTATTACTGAGGTTGTAGTTTGCAGAGGTCTGCTACTGGACTGCATTATACTGAGAGGGGTTTCTGATTTTTTGTCCTCCCTATTTACATACAATGAGGGGGGACAGAATATTGGAAACAGCTGTCAGTAAAGTGCAGTCCAGTCCAACAGCAGCACTAACTATGAGCTCAATGACAAACACAGAAGTGAATGAACACCTCTGTTACCGTGACAACAAGACAAGCTGAGCATTATAGGCAGCGGGAGAGGAAATTTTATGACACAACAGCTGGACTGGATTAGATTAGATTAGATTATACAGGTGGAGCTGATAAAGCGGCCACTGAGAGTTTAGCTCTTTTGTTCAGGGTTTGCTCTGTGCTTGGAATGTCTCGCCGAGGAGAAAAAAAAATGCAAAACTAAACCGAAGAAAGAGAGAAAAGACAAAAAAAAAAAAATAAATAAGAAAACAAAACCAAACTCTGACATTCAAAGAAAAGCCTTGATCACATCCGTCAGCCAAGACTGTTTTCAGGTACGTGACAAGTACTTCTTCCTTAAGAGTTGGGAGTACCTCAGTGTGCAGTACTTTCACTCCAGCGTCTCTAGTACATCGAATAACAACCCCACCCGCCCGTCCCGACCCCGTCCCTAAAAAAAAAAAAAAACTCGCACCCCGTCCCTTACAATCCTCTGCACCTCAGTTTTAAAGACTGAGATGGAAAAAAAGAAAAAGCCTCTGCCTCTGAGCTTTACAGTCCATCTGAGTCTGTCCCTCATCAAAGCAAAAGTGGTTTCACCAAAGTTCTTTGAAGTTCCCACTGTGAATGAAGTCTACAAGTGTGATTTTTCTTCTTCTTGTTTTTTTTTTTTGTTTTTTTTTCAGGGAGAAAGACAGGAGACTCGTATTAAAACATTACACATCGCTTTTTTTCTTTTTTTGTTCTTTTTCCTTCCTCACACACCGACTAATCCCCCCCTCCCCTCCCCGCCTTCCTTCCTTCCTTCCTTCCTCATCGTCGCCGTCCACCACACCCGCTGATTTCCACGGTAATGTGCTGGGATAATCAGATCTCGGCGGCGGCGGCGGCGGCGGCGGCGCTGAGACGGAGGAGGCTCTGAGGCCGTCAGCTTTTCTTCTTCTTCTTCTTCTTCTGTTTAAAAGTTAGAACTACACCACGGTACACAGTTTTCACAAGTCATGCTACTATACAGGAGCTAGAATTTAGAAAACGAACAAACATCCTCGTCAAATCGACATTTAAAAAAAAAAAAAAAAAAAAAAAAAGCCGTGATAGCTAATTTCAAAAGAAAATAGTAACAATAATAAATTATTAGCTTGTTAAAACACAGTGAATTCTTTACATGGCGTTTCATATCAAAGAATAAGTGTAAACATATCTGTCTCGCTGGCTGGACCGCTCTCGCCCCCCCTCCCCATGAAAAACAAAATACAAATAATAAAAAAAAAAAAAAAAAACTGCATTTGGTGATCAGCTGCACATCATTTTGTAAAAAGTGATAGAAATAGAAACAGAACGGGGGCGTGGAAATGATCGTCAGCATTTCCGATAAACAGCACATTCCAAGAGGGGCGGACGTTTCCGTTTGCCAAAGGAACCACATCTGTGAGGCGTTCAACAGAACTCAGAAAAGGAAGGACTTAAGACAACAGAGACGCTACGATGGCAAAGTGTCGGTGGTTTGTGTCGAGTCGGCTCCTCGCCCTCGCTCTGGCGCCGCTTTCCCAAAAAAAAACAAAAAAAAATAGTTGCGACAGCGCAGGTTGGTGCGCTACGATTCCATTTGATAAAAAATAAAATAAAAATAAGGCCCCTGAAATAAATATTCTCATTCTTCTTTTTTATGTTTTCCAAAGAAATAATAATAATAATAATAATAATAGTAATCATAATCATAATCATAATCATAATAATACGACACATCTACTGTTAAAAAATGGTATTTCCCACGCCGTAAGAAAAAACTTATCAAAAAACACGGCTATACCATCCTGGAGTTAGTGTCCGAGGAAAAGTGTCCCAGGTTTTGTTTTTGCCGGCGGCCCCTGTTGTTTTTCGGGCATTTCCTGTGATGAACGAAAGAGAGAGAGAGAGAGAGAGAGAGAGAGAGAGAGAGGGAGAGAGAGAGATTTGGTCAAAATTCATAGAGGACTAAGCGGCGAGTCTAAAAACAGAAGACACGTGGACATTCAGTCGTTCCTTCGCTCTCTGAAAACGAGACGCTGAAGCTCCCTGTGTTTCTCAGAGCATGCAGTACTCATTATTCCTGAGCGGCACCTGAAGTGGACGTCTGGACTGTGTTATTTCTGTCAGCCCTACAGGAACATGTGCGCACTTCTGCTGATACGTCGATATTTATCATTAAATATTAGAGTTGGTTCGACGGTGTACTTGCATGTTTAATATAAACTTTAATATGGACTTTCAGGCCACGCCCATTTCTCTTTCTTTCTTTCTTTTTCTTCGTTTTGGTGGTGGTGGTCTGTCATTTTGTCCTTTAAATTTGTTAAACCATGATGTCCACAGATAAAGACGTCCACGCTGAATCCAAAAGATGAAGAATCGAAGCCGTCACAAAGTTTGAAGCTGGGTAACCCTGGATTTGTGAAACTCTGGCACACTCACACATGAGCTCAAGGTCCTTAAAACAGTGACATCATCATTCTGCACCAGTGGCTGTGGATTACAATTTCAACCAATAAAACCTTCACAAATCTGTAAACATCCTCTCTCATCCACCTGTCCCTTCAAAATAAAAGCGTGTTTCTCTCCCAAACTGACATCCAAAGACATCAGATCAAAGAGGGTAAATAATAAAGATCCTGTTTGATGAGTCTTGAACCTTCACCATGACCGTCCGAGCTCCAACCCAGACCTGCAAATCTAGGGTTACCATCAAGACGGGACCCTCCAAGTCAAAATGTATTTTTACCTCAACCAACCGAGTCACAGCATCCTGGGAACCTGCTGACTGTTGTAAATAAAAGCTGCTGTTAGTTCACTTTTGCTTTTTCAACATCACTAAACTCCCTCCAACGAGAAAAGGTGAATTTGAACCACAGAGGCAGGGAGAATCTGAGTCAGAGTTAAAACTAGAGTTGAATAATTCATCAAAATACCCAAATTATAGGAGCTGCAACTTTTTACTGAAGGTAAAATGAATGAAGTGTTGTGCTGTGGTCCAGAAATAAACAGAAATCTGGACTTTTTTCCACTGAGAGCCAAAGTTCTGATGCAAAAATGATCATTTCCACTACAACTAGTGAAAGTACTTGCAAAATGATTTCTCACAATTTTACAATTTCTCACAAGCTAGCTAACTGATGAGTTTGTGTGACCTGATATAAATAAGATGAACAGCAGTGAAGCGGGGATCCACAGTCTCATAAGCTGAATGTTCTCGTTAATGTTTCCGTCTTCGTTAACGTTTCCGGTCAGCAGCAGGTTTCAAGATGTTATCCGGATGTTTAGTTTTGGAGAGAAACCTTTCCAAACGCACGGCGCCGTCGACGCTTAGCCGCAGGTGGAGAGGAGGGCGGGTACGGCGCTGTGAAACGAGGCGTCTTCAGTGACGACGTTTTTTTTTTTCCTTTTGCTTCTCCGCCTTTTCTCCGGCTGTCTGACAGGCGTTTGGAAGTTTGCAGAGGACATAAACCGAGGCTTTGAGTTGGAATTTAAATAACGTGGACGGCTCTTGACTGGCGGCGGCCTCGCTGTCGACAGGCGGCGGGGCGCCCGAGCCGCCGCGGGTTGCAGATGTATTCATTTCCCTTTTATGCAACGACCGGCTTGTTTTTCTGTCAAATGTCTGGCAGCAACTTGTGCAGAGAAAAAGGGACTTTTTTATTGGATGTTATTATGTCCTTGGAGTGACTGAAGGAAGCTGGACCGCTGCCTGAGTGACAATCCGAGAAGAAAAAGGCAGTCCAACTCAAACAGTGTTTAATTCTCTCTGGCTTTGAGCCCGTCACACCTCGGCTGTCAGCTCCAGCGCCGTCCTCTCCCATGTACACTTTTCATTTGATGAGGCTGGAAGCTGAAAAAGCAACAGGGGGAGAAACAGAGAAAAACACTCGGAGCCGCGTTCCCTCCGTCCTTCACTTCGCCTCATTTTGTCATCTGAACTCCAAATATTGTCAGAGAAACGTCTTCCTCCTCCACCAGGAGACCCGCAGCGCCGCCCTCCTCGCTCACGATAACCTCACTTTAAATTAGCATGACAAAGACACTTTATCTGGATTTTTCAAGAGGTTCAACTTCTTTTATCATCTTCAATATGTTTCTTTTTGTATTTGTTCTTTTTCATTTTCTTTCCCCCGTCTTCCCTGTGTTCGGCGCTGGAGCTCTGACCCACTTTCCTGAAGGGGATAATAAAAGATTCATCTGATTCCAGAGTATTAACTTGTGTGTAAACCAAAAGGAAAGTGCAGTGCTGTAATTACATAAGATATGGAGAAATTTAATGATCAGGGAAAAAAAACATAAATAAAAAAAATCCTGTATGTGTTTTCTCAGCTTTGGTTCTTCCAATACTCAGTTTGTGAAGCTTTCCTGTTTGCAGGAAGTGACACGTTTGATGTTTCCAGTTTGTTTGGAATAAAAGAAGAAGGAGAGGAAGAAGAAGAGGAAGTGTGTCGTTAGCACGAGCGGCGAAGAATGACAGCTTAACACAAAGAATACAATATAAAAAAAGAGAGAATATCACAGATTACCACTTAATGAAAATCTCTGCTTATATTTGCACATTGATGCCCATAAAACAGCTGCTAATAATGCTAATAAAAATGGGTCGGTTCATTATTATTTTTAAAAGGTCTGTAGTGACATTGTGTTTCCTGTTTACCAGTGATTTAGTACAGTATGTTCAACGGACATGTTAGTAAGACCACAGAGAGGGCTCCTTACATGTGTTCATTTATTTTTAAATACCGTCTAAGAAGCTCAGAGCAGTCCTACGTCACAGAGCCGAGCCCTCAGTGCAGCGTGGTGATGACGTCTGGTCAGCGAATATTTATTTTTCCCACCAAAAACATCACCTTTTACTGTAAATGCGCCTTTTACAACCTCTGCCTGTGATTACTGTGGTAACCATGGTAATAACCATAACAACAACCTGCGAGCTGCGACGCCATGACAGAGGGCGTTTCTCAATCGGCGTTCTTGTCTGTTCTTGTCTTCTTGTGAAACGTCATCAGTCCTGTTCCAATTCAAAGTTCGCATCAAACCAAGTTCGTTCCAAATTCCTTGATGTGTTCTTGCTCCGCCCCTTTGAGCGAGGATGCATCACTTGGTGACTTGTGTGGACTTGGAACAACCAGGTATCCCAGCATGCATTTTGCACCAACCAGCGGTGATGGCGGCAGCACCGGAGGAGAGAACTCCTAACTGTAAAACTGATAAATTAACCCATGAAGACAAGAACGAGGCAGAGTTGTAGTAATTATTAGAACATATAATCAATCAAATCAAATCAGGGAACTCAAATATATATCAATAGTACCTCTCTATGCTGTAGGCTGTCATTTATTTAAATTAAATTTGCTAAATTACATGGAATTTATTTATGAAAACGGAGGAGGCAGAGTAGTGATTATTATTATAAACACTACAGGAGATCTGGTTATATTAAATATTGCCCAGTCAGCTGAGATGAAGTCATCAAGCTGCTGCTGTTCCAGCTGCTGAACGACCGTCCGTCCTCCAAGTCTGTTCTCCAGAGTCGACCTCGACAAGTCCCAACTTCAAAGTTCGCCAAGTCCCAACTTGGTTAACTTGGTATTGAGAAACGCCTACAGAGGTCCACGAGCAGCTGCCGCTAACGTCACCATGGACGTAGTTATTCAAATGGACATCAGCTGAGCGTGTTGCCATGGCGATGTGAGACACCTGGAAATACTCCGATTTGCCAAGAAACACGGGCCCACGCCGGCTCTGCCTGTTCAGTTTCTATGGTCTCTTCACTTTGTGCATTCGGCAGATTTTAACACAGTATTACATAGTATTACGCAGTATTACACAGTACAGTTGTGTGCTTTTACATTGAAGCTACTGTGATGTGAGATGCTCCTCATCACGTGCTTCCTCCTGACTGCACGTCCTCCTGCGGACGCTTTGGGCTCGGGAAGCCGCAAATCAAACATCTACGCCCTTCAGTTTCTGTTTCCGACTTACCTCGTGATGCACATCACCACGGCGACGATGATGGCGATCTGCACCGCGCCGATGATGGCGGCGATGAGGACGTAGTGCAGCTTCTGTCCGCTGGGAACCACGTAGAGAATGTTGAAGTCCTGCGGCTCCTCGCACTGCGGACCCTTGTAGCCGGCATCGCACCTGCAGCACAGGGCCAGCAGGGGTCAGTACGGTACAACAGCAGCGGCAGTAGGGCTGAGTCATACTGATATCAAACTAACGTCGTGCAAATCAACTTGGTGCCAGAATTTTCTTGAATCAAGCCTCATTTTCTTGATCCTGGGATCTGACCTGCATTATTCTAGTTTGATTTGGCTTCCAGAAAAAAATCAGAAGAATCGGAAGAAAAACAAGAATTTTAACCCTCCTGTTACCTTCAAATTTACACTTTGTGTTACCAACTGGCGTCAATTTGACCATCAGCAATTAATAAAATGATAATAATAAAAATTAGTACTCAAGTTTTAAGTGTCTGGTACTTGATGTTTCGTGTTGGCAACCTAAATAGCCTTTTAAATAAGATTATAGAAAGATTCAAGAAAGATTATGAATGCCCTGTTCTTGCTCCTCAGTGTCCAAAACACCTAAAACAAATGAGTGATATTTCTTCTATGTTTTTTACAGCTAAAATACCCTGGAGGTTAGATTGAAACAGCTATGTGTGTACAAAACATGTCCAGGACACTGAAAACAGGCATCATTTTGTTAGTTTCATGTTTAAGCCGTGAGCGGAGGAGCGACTGACCTGCAGGTGGCCATGTTGTACTTGATCTCACACTTCCCGTGGACGCAGAAGCCGGCGTAGCTGTCGGCGCAGGGGATGGCATGCCGGCGTAGAATCCGTCACCGTGATCCAGGCCTTTGGTTTCTGAGACAGGACATCAGAAAGTCACCGGCTGTTAAAACTGCAAAGAAAAAACCTGCAGGTACAAAAACTGTCAGATGGTTTCAGAGGACGGCGTGTGTCGGCGTCCTGTTCAGGAATCAGGAATTTTTGCCGCGTCTTGGCTCGTCGCAAATATTATGCAAATAAAATGGCCAGGAGAAAGATTACAAATTTGGTTTGGTTTGGTGTTTCAAGCCACGTCCAGATGTTTCAGTGATTTCAAACCTGCGCACATCCCTGTTTTCCATATTCCAGAGCGCCTGACAGGAATCTGACAGGAGTGATATGTTTCCTCAATAATCGGTGGGAGTACTGCAGGAATACATAATGCTGCCTGGATTATTCATTAAACTCACCGACGTGCATTGTGTTAAATTACATTACCCGTCTAATCCTACAATGCTAATCCCGCCTGCAGGGCGGTGAAGTTCACTCTGTGGCTTGTTTATATCCTGAACAGAAGGTTTGCAGTCGGCAAGGCTTTGATTTCGAAGGCAGCGAGCCCAAAAAAAAACTTGAGAAGTGCTGAAGGATCAAATCTTCCTGTCTCAAAATGTCAAAATTTAAAAAAATACATGACACTTTCTTAGAGATTACTCCTATAATCCCACGATTCGAGTAAAGGCGGAATGAAAAATCAGCAAAACGGCAGGGATGAACGCGGCCGCATCCTGTTCCTTTAAAAATCATCGTAAGTCAACAGAGTTACAAAGTGGGTGAGGTTATGATAGTTAAAATTCATTTCCTAAAGTCTGAAAGCCAGCTGAATCCTCAGTACCAACAAACAGCAGAAAAACTGTGTGGACATAAAAACCCTGTTTACAACTATGTCCTTTTCTAATTTTCTGAAGTTCTGTTTGTGTTAAATGGGTCTTTTATTGCATTTCAGAAAAACCCTCTCAGAACGATATGATAATCGCACTGGACAGCTGTTAGTCCCTCTCAAATAAACCATAATTAATAAATAAAAAGTCACCAAACGGGCACAACATGACCGCACTCTGGATTATTTACCCAGCTGATCCTTTGATTCTTTGATTCATCAATTTGCGCATTAAAAACCCGAATGGAAACTCGAAAAAAATTCGAAACAAATCTCCAAATATCGCAAAAAAAAAAAAAGTTTTTACGATTGAGGGAGGTGGAGAAGTTGGTGTATCGATTAAAGGAAAATGCAAATAAGTTGCTATGGAAACAGGTTTAGCGAATAAATGGTGACGTTCATGATCACACTGGACAGACGACAACAATAGCCGATCTGTTTGGACCCAAGAAGAGACTTGAACTTTTCTTCAACTAATTAAAGAAAACAATATTAATGCAAACTACAAAGAAATGCCACAATCTAGTGTCACCCGGCTGGAGAATTAGCGCCACCTGTTGCTCACCTCGATGAACCAACTCCAAATATTCACAGAAGTGGATGGAAATGCGCATAACTTCAGATTTTGTTTTGCTGTTTTTCTGAAAATTTGGTTAAAATTTGCGATACATTTGGATGGAAACGCGACTACTGTGCGTTTAGTTTAAAGTCCCATGAAACGACCTCACATGACCTCGACTTCCTTAAACAGTGACGTCACCCTGCTCTAGTTGGGTGTAAACTAAAATTTCAACCAAAGAAACCTTCACAAATCTTTAAACATCCTCTCTCCTGTCCTTTCAAAATAAAAGTGTGTCTCCCTCCTAAACTGGGATTCCACTTGTGAGTGATCCCTCCCTGCCCAAACGTCCTGTTTCAACAGGAAATACATCAAATCAACAAAGTAAGAGTCTCCTTCATGGGGTCTTTAAAGTAAAACTCTGCCTACTTTGCTTCTTTATTCATGACTTGAAGTCAAAAGTTGGAGTTACGAAGTGAGAGAACGTGAACGAACTGGTAAAGTCACAAATCCGACAGAGGCGGTCTGAGGTTCTTCTCGGTTCGGTGCTAAAGGTTCTTGAGGTTCTCGCTGTGTGTTACTGCGAAGATAAGGAGCCATCTCTGTTGTGTTTTTGTTTTCCATAATAAAAGCATGAGAGCGGCTCTGTGCTGCTCGCCTCCTGAGCCGAAACATCACCTCGGCTCCTTTTTGTTGTAATTTAAGACCAAACGCCAGATGAACGCGTGACGAGTCGTCTTTATCACTTCACATCTCCACGGCGGCAGAACTTCAAGGCACAATTACTTCCAAGGACAGCTAAGTGCCTTCATTAGTGTTCGTCTTATCTCGCCTGCCCGTCCCTCTCTCTCTCTCTCTCTCTCTCTTTCTTTCTTTCTTTCTTCTTCTGTTGTTACTGAATTCCACTGTTTCTGCTTCTTCGCCTCTCCCCGCTGAAAAACATCTGGCCTGTTGCCAGACTGTCATTTCATTTCAAATCATCAGACTTTTCCTCCGGCTCTCATGCAGACTGGCTTTGAGATGAATTTAGGTTCAGATCTATTCTCTCCATCATCCCTGTTATTAATCAGAATCAGAATCAGAAACTTTATTGATCCCTGAGGGGAGGCCGGGTCAGCGGCTCAAATTCTAAGGAGAAGATTTCAATTATAAGAAAATAATTGTCTTAACCCTACTACCAAGAAAGATTTTTTTTTTTTGTAGAAAAAGCTGCATGTATTATTATTATATTATTATACTATTATTATATATTATATTATATAATATATTATATTATATATATACACACACACACACACACACATACATACATATATATATATATATATATATATATATATATATATATATATTTGTTTTTTTATTTCCATATGCTCAATTCCTTATTTCTGTGCCCACGCTTTTGATGCGACTTTACACATAATCCACATACATTTTTACAAACTTGTCTCACAAATCATAATCAGTAATTACATATGCTCAGTTTCTTAATATAATATTTTGTAGGATTAATACACATCTTCAGACTTGATGCACATCCTTTTGATACAACTTTACACATCATTTTTTTACAAATTTGTAAGGCACATATGTTAATATCTCGTTTTCCTTTTTGTATTTCTTACAATTTAATTCTTCTCTGGGGAATTTGAGCAGCTGCGGCCGACCCGGCTTCCCCTCAGGCGTCAGGGAAGTGTTTCCAGTTGTGGTTCTGCCACGCGGTGTCACCGTGACGACCAAAAACAAGCGGTGCTGCGGCGCTGGCTGGTAAACGGACGAGAGCGCAGGGTGAAGGCGGAAAGCTTTAAATGCAAAATGAAGGCATCAACAGAGCGCGTGCAGGGTTAGGGGGAGGGTGTGTGTGTGTGTGTGTGTGTGTGTGTGTGTGTGTGTGTGTGTGTGTGTGTGCAGCAGATATTTCCCCAGAGAGATTTCATTGCTAATATCCATGTGCAGAGTGAGTGCAGATAATAAAACCCTCTGGATTCTGTTTCATCTCCTCTTTGATCTGCAGCCGCTTCCAAATTCCACTCCTGGGCGGGAAACGCTGCCAGTCGGCGCCGTTAACTAACCTGAGTGTTTACCTGCACAAAATCACACCCCGACGCCGCGCCACTGCTTAATGAGGACGAGAGAGAGGCACGCGCACGCCGTCTGGAGCGCTGGACCGATTCTGCTGATGCTCGGCGTTCGTATGAGGTGTGAAGAGTTCACCGCCGCGTCCAAACCGCCTGCCGCCTCACGAAGTCGGGGATTCATTTTCACTCAGTTTGATCAGTTTTCTATGGCGGCTCATTAGGGCCACTGCAGGGACGAAAAGGAGCCAAATGTCCGAGGCTCCACATGTGCCGCCTCCTGCTGCAAACTCTACTCTGACATGGGATTCAGGAACAAGGAGATCCTGCTGATCTGAGCCCAGAATCAGCAGATTGTTTTCTTCTGAATCGGCCCAAGTCACAGCAACGTCTCTTCAGAGTCCAGATGCTGAGGAGGAGGTTGGGGTTCTGGACTCAAACCAGCAGGATTTCCTCCTGACTGGATCCCACAGGAGGAGAACAGCTAGTTTCACTGTTGTTTTTTTTCTCAAATCAAGTCAAGTCAATTTTAATTTGTACAGCCCAATAGCACAGATTACAACTTTGCCTCAAGGGGCTTCGCAGCAACACAACTTCCTCTGGCCTTAGACCCTCACATCGAACTCCCTAAGAAAAAAAAAAAAACCTTAACAAGGAGAGAAAATAGTAAGAAACCTCAGGAGAGCGACCGAGGACGGACAGACAAGTTTCCTGTAAATTTACATCTTCAGAATTTCAGAATTTTCTATATTTTTTTCTCATAAATTTGCAACTTTAATCTCACAATTTTTTTTTTTTTTTTTTTTTTTTTTTGTAAATCTACCACTTCAATCTCAGAGAATATTCAGGCTGTTTTTTTCTGGGAATATTAGCCCTAAACCTCAGGCTGTGTCATTTTTTTCTCTCTAAAATGGCCCTAACACGCCGTCACAGCTTTATCAGGTTTACTTTTTATGTTTTTAATTTCCACTCCATTCTTATCTTGATGGTGTGTGAGCGTTTCCACAGTAGAAACCACAAAGACCTCTCCTGGCTGATGTGTAAAAGAGGACATGTGGTGTCGGTATCAGGATCGAACAGAGACTCAGTCCAGGCTGAACAGAAAACACACACTCGTTTCTTCATCAGTAAAAAAAAACAGATTCTGGTCTGGATCTGACAGCGGCGGTTCAAACTTTCATCTCATAAGAATGATGTAATCTCAGAATTTTTTTTTTTTCGTTGTTAAAAGATGCAGTGGAACGTTCAAAGTTTCATTCCCTTCCTGAGGAGAAACTGGATCTAAAGAAAAGCAGTGAGAGCAGCTGGAAGAGAGGAAGAGAAGCTGAAGGCTGCAGCCAGACAGCGTCAGCATGAATGATCCGCTTATACAACATACACAATCAATATCAGCAAGTGAAAGAAACACATGTACTGTATGAAAACCTATATAAACCTAATATAGTCAATGTGAAAATGAATGAAAACTATTTAAAAATGGCTGCAGCAGATGAGAGGTGAGGGAGACGGGACTGATCTCTATGGAAAGGTGATTTCTAGCAATTAGAGTCGCCCCCCAGCCATCGATCAAACCCCTGCAAAATCACCTCTGCTCATCAAAATGACTGATTCAGATTAAGTTTTTTTCCATGAAAAACTGCTGAGGTATGACGGTACACCTTGAGCCCCTTTGAGGCGGCACCTCACCTGGATATGATGCGGCAAAGAACGATGAACGAAAATAACCGTCTCACCCCGTCATACCCAAAATACAACAACATTTTGCTTGTGTTCGTTTTTATTTCATGAACTCTTTGGACTCTGTTCTAATGATTTGACTTGGACCTGCACCTGCACCTGAAAGGCGTGCAGGTGCAGGTGCAGGTGCAGGTGCAGGTGCAGGTGCAGGTGCAGGTGCAGGTGTGTTCAGGGTGAGTCCAAGTCCACTTTCACTATTTAACAGCGGAAAAAAGGCCGACTGCTCCAGACGCCTGCTTTAAAAAAAACATTTTACTGAGTCTCCTCTGCTTTTACTGCCAGGACATTTGAAATGAGACACTTTGGACTTTTACTGCAGGAGATTTTTACTGCACTACTTCTACTTCTACTGCAGTCACATACCAGCAGAGGAACAGAACTTCTACTTCTACTGCAGTCACATACCAGCAGAGGAACAGTACTTCTACTTCTACTGCAGTCACATACCAGCAGAAGAACAGTACTTCTACTTCTACTGCAGTCACATACCAGCAGAGGAACAGTACTTCTACTTCTACTGCAGTCAGATACCAGCAGAGGAGCAGTACTTCTACTTCTACTGCAGTCACACACCAGCAGAGGAACAGTACTTCTACTTCTACTGCAGTCAGATACCAGCAGAGGAGCAGTACTTCTACTTCTACTGCAGTCACACACCAGCAGAGGAACAGTACTTCTACTTCTACTGCAGTCACACACCAGCAGAGGAACAGTACTTCTACTTCTACTGCAGTCACACACCAGCAGAGGAACAGTACTTCTACTTCTACTGCAGTCACATACCAGCAGAGGAACAGTACTTCTACTTCTACTAGAATGGCAGTTTGTAGTTAGTCTCTCCATCACTGACCAGACCCTGGTGGCCTCACACACACACACACACACACACACACACACACACCCCTCCACAGTGCGTCGAGTCGAGGTCACACACTTCAGGACACACAGTTCGGAGCGGCTGCAGGTTGCCTCGTTCCTGTTTCTTCTTCTGCGCTTTACATTTTGTTCTCTTTGCTGATGGGTTCGACCTGATTAAATCCTCCTCTCTGTGCTTTCCTGCAGCACTTTGAGATTCGCTCTAAATGAGAGGAGCAGCGTCATAAAAGACACTGGTGTACTGCTGTGTGTGTGTGTGTGTGTGTGTGTGTGTGTGTGTGTGTGTGTGTCTGCGTGGCTGAATCAGCTTCTTACCCAGGATGTTGATTTTGAAAGGACTGCCGTCGTCTTTCTTGCCCAGTTTCTCTTTATCGGCTGCGGAGGAAAGACACGTGCTGTTTAGCCGACACGTCACACGGGAAAACACACAGTTTACAAACTGCACTTAAACACCGCACACACACACACACACACACACACACACACACACACAGAGACACAGACAGCAGATGAAGATAAGTGAGCAAAATAACCGACAACAAGGTTCGTCTCTGTGGAAACAAAACAGGAAG
The DNA here is from genome assembly GCF_902150065.1 of Myripristis murdjan. Classification (NCBI taxonomy): domain Eukaryota; kingdom Metazoa; phylum Chordata; class Actinopteri; order Holocentriformes; family Holocentridae; genus Myripristis; species Myripristis murdjan. The sequence goes on from NC_043996.1 coordinate 31,517,585, forward strand.
CTGAAGCCTGAAAACCAGATGAAGACGTCCCATCTGTTTCTGCTCTGTAAACAAACCGGTGAGCAGGTCATCCAGTCTCAATCCTCGGTGTTCACAATCCTGCTTTTCTTCAATCCAGCTCAAAAATCTGCTGGTGGGATGAGATAATCCCACTTGTCTCCAACACTGATCAACTTTTCTTGACTTCTTGAATCATTTTCTTGATCCCGGTGGCTGATCTGCCTCATCCTGCCTCGTTTCAACACATTTACCCAGAAAAAAAAAACAGCCTGAAACAAGTGAAACTGCACTGGAAACAAGTGGGATTATCTAATCCCACCGGCAGATTTTAAAATTTATTTTATTTTTTTATTTTTTTTTTTTTTTTTAGGGGTGATGTCACTCGTCCTCTGTGTGGTCCATCAAACCGAGGTGCGTTTATTTCGTTAGCCTGGTTCATTTGGAGGGGTGGGAGCACGTACTTTGAGCTCTGGATAATCTGGTGGGTTCGGTCAGGACGTCGTAACTGCCCAAAACAAACTGCATCATGGGAGTCAGCACGCCAGGGCTCAACTCAGATTCAGATATTTCTCTCATTTTTTTTTGGCTTTGTTTGGTTTTATTAGTAACGTGTACTATCATCATGTACTTACTCATTCATGTCTGCATTATTATAGGAATACTAATTATATTATATATATATTATATTATATATAGCGTATGTTGTTTTTTTGGTCGAGGCGTGTTCTGTATTTGTTATCATTAATGTACTGTTGTTACAGTGTGTGTGTGTGTGTGTGTGTGTGTCATACATGGAAAATCAACAAAAAAAAGATAGAAAAAAAGATTCAGATTCTGAAAAAAAAAAAAAAAAATCTAGTACAACCATGTCAAAAAACCTGTCTCTGAAAACTGTCATGCTTTAGAGGAGAAATCAAAATAAAAGTACTGTTCCTCTGCTGGTATCTGACTGCAGTAGAAGTAGAAGTACTGTTCCTCTGCTGGTATGTGACTGCAGTAGAAGTAGAAGTACTGCTCCTCTGCTGGTATGTGACTGCAGTAGAAGTAGAAGTACTGTTCCTCTGCTGGTATGTGACTGCAGTAGAAGTAGAAGTAGTGCAGTAAAAATCTCCTGCAGTAAAAGTCCAAAGTGTCTGGATGCTTTTAGAAACAGTAAATCTGTCAGATTTGATCTTTTTTCTGTGAAACAGCTTGAATCTCATTCTGGACTCTTTGAACTGGACATTCCAGAGAGCCAGAGAGCAGGTGGGATTTAAAATGTAGTACAATACTTCAGCACTAAAGTACACTTTAAAAAATACTGCAAAGGTACACCAAAGAGCTACTCAGTTACAGTAACGTGAGGAAACGCAGCCCTGAGAAGGTACAAAACTAAAGACTGCAGGAGGCAATGATGATGATGATGACGATGATGATGATGATGATGATGTGAGGCCGACATGTTAATCTTGCAGAAATCTAATTATTTTCATACAATCAAACTAACTTGGATTCAGGAGGATAAAAAGATGAGGAGTGTGTGAGCAGCCGTGTGGTTTCACTTTTGCGACCGGGGGCCACGTTCCCTTTAGATTCCAGCTCCGACCTCGGTAATGAACTCATGTTTTCCACCATGTTGTCTTTTGGTGTGTCTCAAATCGTGCACTTCCATTAGTGCACTGTCTGTAAGTACACTTAGCTGACAGTACACTGTAGACGGCCCACCGCGTCATTGGTGGGCAGACTCAAACGGGAGCAGCGATCGCTATAAACGTAAAGCTAAACATAGTCACCGTTCGTTCCGACCACGAATACGACGGGTAGCCGGCAATAATTGCGTTTTTCGCCTCTGGACCGCAATGTAGGCTTGTAAACACACGAGCAGTATTTGCATCGCTACGGTGGGTTGTCCATGTTGGTTGTTGTGATTCCGAGCGAGCGTCTCGCACACCCACATGATCACGCTTTACGATGACGTCATGACGTGGCTCTGACTTGGCTCCGCTTGGCTGTTGACCGGTGGAAAAGCAAACCGGTTCTTTGTTGGCACCAGTTAAGCACCGGCTCTAGCACCAGCTCCAAACCAGCACCTTTTGGTGGAACCAGTTTTTTGGTGGAAAAGGGGCATGAAGGAGACACTCAGAGCCAACGTGCAGAACCACATCACATAGAAAAGATCTGCATGTCTTCATCATTTTAGACTTTCCCTGGAATCCAGCAGCTCTTGTTTGGGATCTTTGGAAACCTCAGGATCTCTGCTAGAATTTAAAATAAACTTCTGTGTGTCTGAGCAAAGTGTTTGCATGCGGCGAGTGTTTGAACGTCTGGATTCACTGAAGGGAGCTCACAGACGAGCAGGAGGAAATATAAAATATATTAAAAAAAAAAAAAATGAAGCACGCTACATCTGTCGTCATGGTTCCACTGTTCTTGGTGTCTTCTTCTTCTTCTCCTCCTCCTCCTCTCCTCCTCCTCCTGGCTCTTGCATCATCCTGCCATCAGACTTTGCGTCAGAGTTTCTCTCGAAGCTGCGAGCGCGAAGCCGCTTCACCTGCAGAGCCTGTTTGCTGTCAGAGAGTGTTTCTCTTGTAATCTGTTTATCTGGGAGGCCGGGTGAGCTGTGTGTGTGTGTGAGTGTGTGTGTGTGTGTGTGTGTGTGTGTGTGTGTGTGTATGGGAGGATGTTTGATTTTCAGTACAGGCTAAAGGAAGTGGAGGATGGTGTTTACTTGCCATCTGAGATTCAATTGGAGAGGTGGAGAGGGTCAATCTGTCTGAGAGGCAGTGTGTGTGTGTGTGTGTGTGTGTGTGTGTGTGTGCGCGTGTGTGTGTGTGTGTGTGTGAGGTCTGTTGCAGCAGTATTTCTCCGAAAACAGTCGACAGGCGGCTTCATGTTTTTGACGCAACGCTGCTCTCATCTGTCTCTCTCGGCACCCGTGGGTGCAGGGAGGAGGAGGAGGAGGAGGAATGCTAAGCAGCGAGTGCACACACACACACACACACACACACACACACACACACACACCTCATACTGCTATATCCAGAGGCAGAGACTATTACACACAAAGACAGACAAAAATACACAAACACACTTATACTAGGCGCACACACACACACACACACACACACGCACACACGCACACACACACACACACGCGCGTATGTAAATCCACACCAAACACATGCACACAGAGCAACACACACACACACACACACACAATCATGCATTACATGCACAATCACATGTGCACATTCACAAAACACAAGACAGAAACACACACACACACACACACACACACACACACTCATGCACAAAGCAGCACACACACACAAATGTGCATCACACACATATACGTACATGCACACACTCACACAACGATTGCAAAGATACACACACACACACACACACACTCATCCATTTTTAATGCTCCATCATTCTTGCGGAAATATTGACAGACTCTCTCTCCTGTTTGTTTTTGACACTGTGACTCGCCCTCTCTCTCTCTCTCTCTCTCCTCTCTCTCTCCCTCTCTCTCTCCTCTCTCTCTCCCTCTCTCTCTCCTCTGTCTCTCTCTCTCTCCTCCTCCTCTCCTCTCTCTCCTCCTCTCTCTCTCCTCCTCTCCTCTCTCTCTCCCTCTCTCTCTCCTCTGTCTCTCTCTCTCTCCTCCTCCTCTCCTCTCTCTCCTCCTCTCTCTCTCTCTCCCTCTCTCTGTCCTCCTCTCCTCTCTCTCCTCTCTCTCTCTCTCTCCTCTCCCTCCCTTTCTCTCTCTCTCCTCCTCCTGTCCCCTCTCTCTCTCTGCTCTGCTGGGCGATCGATCTGACAGGAAGACACCGAGCAGGGAAAAATAAAAGCCTCACCCTGAAGTCGGTCGTCTAATCCTGTAAATCTGTGAAAATATTCTGACACGAGTTTCATTTTTTACCAAAAAAAAAAAAAAAAAAAAGTGAGATAAACGGACCAAATCTCCGCTGACGGACAGAACATGTTTCATTCAGTTTCACTAAAAACAAACCTGTGACTGAGCTCACAGGCGTCACCGTCTGCGTGTCGGCTGCTGAGCAAATGAGTACAAGCAAAAAGTGAATTTTCAAATTAAAAGCTGCTGATTCTGAACAAATGGGGTCGGAGTGTCTTCGGTTTACTCGAGCGTTTTTAATTTTTTTTTTTTTTCTGATTTGATTTTGGGGATGAAAAACGTTGTGTGGATCCACTTTTTATTGAAAAAAGAAAAAAAAAAACAGAAGTTATTTGTTTCTGATTTATTGCATTTTCAAGATTTTGGATTTTTTTAAAAAAATCAATCGTCTGTGGGAGAAAATGACCAGTTCTTCCTAATTCTGACAAAACAAATTATTGTTTTTATATGAAGAAAGGGAAAAGAAATGGAGTGTTTTTTAAGCCTGAACACAATCAATGAAGTTTTAAAAAACAAAAAGTGTTCAGCTGCTGTCGTGCTGTTTCTCCTCCTCCTGATACTTTGTTTTTTTTGTCGTTTTTTAATAAGGAGAACAGATTGGACGAGCAAATGGACAAGTAGCTGCTAACTGGCAGCAGCAGGACTGATTTGGTGGTGAGTTTCCCGGGCAGAGAGGCTGGCGGAGCAGCCGGCGGCGTGCCGGACGGGCACCGCGGCGCTCGCTTCCTGTCAGCGCCGTCACGAAGCCGGCTGGACGGCGGCGGCAGAACTCATCCAGAAACACGCCGATCAAAACGTCCAAGTTTTGAAACGGCAGCTGAAATCACAGACTGTGACGGGGAGGGGGGGGGGGGGTCAGCTGGACGGAGCGAATTTCAGATTTAAAAATAAGGCACATTTTCTTCATCCTGAGGGGATTCAGGCGTCACATCAGCAAGAAAATCAAATGAAACACGTTGTGCAGTTTTTATTTACACCCTGCTGCTCCACGCCGACTGCAGGGCTGAACCAGAAGTGAGACAGGCAGAGAGAAAGGGATGATGTGATGATGTGAGGAGCGGAGAAGCCTTCAGGTCGTAAAGCGCCGCTCGAGTCCCGCGGCGAGTCCCGATTCCCGCGGCGCTCGAGTCCCGTGGTGCTCAAGTCCTGCGGTGAGTCCCGAGTCCTGCGGCGAGTCCCGAGTCCCGTGGCGAGTCCTGAGTCCCGCGGCGCTCGAGTCCCGCGGCGAGTCCCGCGGCGAGTCCTGAGTCCCGCGGCGAGTCCCGCGGCGAGTCCTGAGTCCCGCGGTGCTCGAGTCCCACGGCGCTCGAGTCCCGCGGCGAGTCCTGAGTCCCGCGGTGCTCGAGTCCCGCGGCGCTCGAGTCCCGCGGCGGGTCCTGAGTCCCGCGGCGCTCGAGTCCCGCGGCGAGTCCTGAGTCCCGCGGCGAGTCCCGCGGCGAGTCCTGAGTCCCGCGGTGCTCGAGTCCCGCGGCGCTCGAGTCCCGCGGCGGGTCCTGAGTCCCGCGGTGCTCAAGTCCCGCGGCGCTCGAGTCCCGCGGCGCTCGAGTCCCGCGGTGCTCGAGTTCCGCGGCGAGTCCAGAGTCCCGCGGCGCTCGAGTTCCGCGGCGAGTCCCGAGTTCCGCGGTGCTCGAGTCCCTTGGCGCTCGAGTCCTGAGTCTCGTGCCGCAGCGCCGAGGGGAGGAGCGGTGAAGTTTGACGGCGGCCGGCAGGAAGGAGCTGGTGTGTCTGGGAGGAGGAACATCTGGAGGAGCGGAGCCTGCAGCTGGAGGAGCTCTGCAGTTTGACGGAACGGGAGGAGCGGCTGCAGGATTCGGGCTACAATGCGAATCAAGATTTTTACGTCTAAGAACTGAGATCACGATTCTCACACGATTCTTTTTTTTTTCCGACAAAAATATTTATTGCAGTCTTAGACGTTCGAGTGAAAACTGTGTGAGATGCTTACGATGCAGACGCCACGTTAAACACACGGCATCACATCTTACAAAATACCGATTTGGGTAAAGGTTTGCAGTCGACAGTAAATCTAAAGTTCAAATAAAACCGACTCCCTCAGCTTGTCGGCTGATTTTCGATGTCACAACATGCACCTGCTTCTCAAGAAATGCCACAAACTGCAATGTAATTAAAAAAAAAAAAAAAAAAAATCTTCCACTTATCAGCAGCTGTTTGGACGTGCTGGCAGTGAACGCAGCTTTGGGCTTGTGTTTACTCAGAAAACAATTTGTTTGTCTGACATGACATCTGCTACATCCTGAGCCGCCCTCCACAGCTTCATCTACAGGAAGGAGACGGAGGCGACGGCCCGGGGAGGCAGGAGGGAGGGAGGCCAGGTAGCTCTTCACCTCACACACAGACACACACACACACACACACACACACACACCCTGAACCCTCCTACCCCTCTGAGCCAATCAGACGCTTTGTCACAACACCATCCACCTTGCAGGCCCAACAACTGACAAGAAATCCATAAATCCTCCCCTGCTTACCGTCTGCTGCCAGGAGGGAGGGAGGGAGACAGACAGGGAGAGAGACAGACAGAGAGAGAGAGAGACAGAGAGAGAGAGACAGGCTGTGTGCAGTGATTGTGATTCCAGGGGAGTGGATCAGGCAGATCAGATCGGAGAAGATGGACTTTGAGGATGAACTTCAGAAACAGCTTGTGGCTGCCGGCTGCAGTCGACCAAAGTCTCCAAAAACATCAGACGGCAAGCTGTGACTGCAAATGAGCTCTCGCATCCCCAGCCTCCCCCTCACCTCCCTCCTCCTCCTCCTCCTCCTCCTCCCCATGGCCGCTCTGTCCTACAAAAAGCCATCGAGCGCTCAATCAGAGCGGCTGCAGCTCCACTCTCAGACGCTCTGCTTTCTCCTCTCTCCCAGCAGCAGCTTCTTCAAACACACTTTGGACTCACTGGCACAGCAGGGCCGGTGTGTGTTTTAGCTTTTTTTTTTTTTTTTTTTTGGTGTGTGTGTGTATTTTTCCTGTTGGACACTCCTGTTGTCAGTATGAATGGCGGTCCTGTAACCTGTGATCAGTGATGAGCATCGAGGCCAAGTGACGGCATCACTTCAAAATGTTAATAAGTCAGATTATCATCCTTATTATTGTTGTTATTCATTCTAATAACTCAGGCACAGATGTGAAGAATGGAACTGATTGGTCCAGTAATAACATCGACCGTGCATCGAGTTAAACTTTCCTGAAAACCACCTCTGTCATGACTGACCTGGATGGATTTGGCAGGCGCAGGAACTGGATCCAACGTGAGAAACATGATCGAGGTTTTGGATTCTTCTGTAGTTTTAATTAGACGGAGGTTTTATTTGTTGTGTCACTTTATTTTCTCTTTCTTTTTCTTTTCATCGACGCTTTTAAATGTCCGTTGTGCATGGCATGCTCGGTCCAAATACACTTTTCTTGCTTTTCCTTAAAGTTAAAAAACCTAAAGGGATTTGTCCAAAAAAAAAAAAAAAAAAAAAAAAAAAAAAAAAAGGGTATCACGTAATCGTTTTATTTTTAATTTGAACAAAACGCTCAGCTGACTGTGACAAAGTGATCCGTCCGCCTGAAACTCGTCGATCGGGAGCATCTGAAAGATCTGCCAACTCACATGTGGAGGTTTGAAAAAACACATTTGATCCTCTGTCGTGTTGTGATCACCTAAAAAAAACTCCAACACCCACAATGCCTTGCTTATGATCTCCACGGCTTCCTGTTTGTGGACGCTCACGACACAATAACTCAGATGCACGTCTATTTATTTTAATTCTCCTCCTGCAGCTGACATCCACTCTGATCTGACGTTTGTGGGATTTTATTCTCTTTTTTTTCTTCCTCGTCTTTACTCTCTTTCTTGTTCACCTGTAAAGAAAACCTTTTCATGTGGCTGCACAAAACGTCCTGAAGATTTAGTCGAGTTTTGTCTCGTTTTCAGCACTTGAAATAAACGTTCAGGTAAAAAGCTCTTTTTAATTAGGACAGAATGCGCTGAGCTTGTTTTTGTCTGGACGTCCTGATGTGATATCTGCTGTTTGTCATCCGGATTTGTTTTTTTCTCTTTCTCTCTTTTGTGCAGATTTTCTTTCATAAGCCCTTCTCTTATCGCAGATCGTCTCAGCCACATATTTTTTCCTGTTTATACGTCCAAATAAAGTGGAAGCTAGTCAGCGTCCTCCTCTCTGGACAGCTCTGCAGGGAGTTTGACCTTCGACCCCGCTGTCCGCTTGTGTCCCAGAGGGATGAACCTGCCGTCTGATGCCTCTATCGCTCCTGCATCGGATCAAAATTGGAAAACCCACCATCGGGGCTTGGGGAGCTTCAGAAAATGGCCGCCATAACGCGGGTGAGTTATGGCAGAGGCCAGTTCCAGCTCAGTTAAACTGCCCTATAAACCAAAACCACTTTATGGACCTTGCGAGATACACAAATGGCTTTTCAATCGGCGCTCGCATATTTTTTTCTCTGCGATGTGAGCGGGGGAGCCGGGCCGCCCCGTTTCTCTGGGACAGATGAAAGATTTTACATCCTCACGGTTTTGGCATTCAGGAAGCCGTGTCATCCCGAGGCGTTCGCACTGCGGCCGCTGGAGCCGGTCAGCGGCACAGGACAGGCAAACACGGCACTACGTGGCCGTTACAGAGGGAGGGCTGTAAAGCCAAATAGAAAACAAATAAATAAACTGATGAATTAATAAAATGAGCCGCTCAGTGCACAACACAGCCTGCAAAGTGCAAAGCAGCAAACAATCCATCATCCAGCTACACTGATCCACACCAAGTCACACCAAGTCACACACTGAGTCACACCGAGTCACACACCGAGTCACACCAAGCCACACCGAGTCACACCGAGTCACACCAAGCCACACCGAGTCACACGAGTCACACTGAGTCACACAAGTCACACCGAGTCACACACCGAGCCACACCGAGTCACACACCGAGCCACACCGAGTCACACTGAGCCACACTGAGTCACACTGAGCCACACCGAGTCACACTGAGTCACACTGAGTCACACCGAGTCACACACCGAGCCACACCGAGTCACACACCGAGCCACACCGAGTCACACACCGAGCCACACCGAGTCACACTGAGTCACACACCGAGTCACACACTGAGTCACACACTGAGCCACACTGAGTCACACACCGAGCTACACCGAGTCACATTGAGTCACACCAAGTCACACACCAAGTCATACACCAAGTAACACACTAAGCCACCCTGAGCCACACTGAGCCACACTGAGTCACACCGAGTCATTGAGGCACACCGAGTCACACCGAGCCACACTGAGTCACTCACCGAGCAACACTCTGAGCCACACCGAGTCACACCGAGTCACACACCGAGCCACACCGAGTCACACTGAGTCACACACCGAGTCACACACTGAGTCACACACTGAGCCACACTGAGCCACACCGAGTCACACACCGAGCTACACCGAGTCACATTGAGTCACACCAAGTCATACACCAAGTAACACACTAAGCCACCCTGAGCCACACTGAGTCACACCGAGTCATTGAGGCACACCGAGTCACACCGAGCCACACTGAGTCACTCACCGAGCAACACTCTGAGCCACACTGAGTCACACTGAGCCACACCGAGCCACACCGAGTCACACACCGAGTCACACCAAGTCACTGAGCCACACTAGCAATGCATTAAGTTGCAGTTCATTGGAAACATTAACTATTCTGATTGTGGTTTTAAAAGCCCTTTTCTTTCTGATATGATTCAGTTTATGTAGGTCAGCACTGCAGTTACAGCAGCAGGAGTAGAGGATTTCAGTTTCATGACTTGCCACTAAATTTTGCATGTCTTTAAATCCTGTTTTTTTTTTTTTTTCCAAGCAAGGTGGGAAAAAAATCTGCCAGTGGGATGAGATAATCCCACTTATTTCCACAGCAGTTTCAGGTGTTTCAGGATTTTTTTTTTAGGACAAAATCTGTTGAATCCAGTTTTTTTACTTTGTTTGGAAGAAAAATAAGATTTGATCACTGAAAATAAAACTAAATGTCCTGTTAATATGGAGATTGTTTTGCAGAGTGCAGAGTTTTACAGAGTTTGCTGCAGCAAACTTGTGACTTCTGGGTTATAAATCAACCTAACAAGCCAGCAACCAATTCAATACTCGTGAATTTCAGGTATCGAACACTAATTGGCTTCTTTTTCCCCGGTGATGAAACAAAATTGAAATAAATGCAATGGGATGCAGGCGATTCTTTTCCCAAGCAGCCTAAATCTTCCTTTAAACCCTCAGCGGAGCACCGAGCTGATTCATCACCGTCGCTTCCTCTTCCACCTTGAACATTATCACGGCGCGGCGGCGAAGGTCATCATTTAAATTTGAACCCGTGGCTCTGAGATGAGACGGCGTGCGCTTTAGCTCGCTGATCCACTGAGACGAGCGTGTCACTTCTTAAAGCGTCCCCCTCGACTCCAGAGAGAGAGGCACAAACACTGCTGACTGCACGCCGCATGTGTGTGACCGCTTCATCTCTTCCATAAATCACTGTAATTATTGAAATCATGTAAGACCAATTAATGCGCCTAATTACCGGTGTTTTCCATTAGGGAATTAATCCGCAAACCAAGCACGTCGTCGGTTTCCACAGGAGCCGCGTTTTGATTGGATTAACCGGGACAGTTATCCACACCTTGTCAACATGTATGGATGCATAACGAGCAGCGGGCCAATTACACGGCAGGAATTACAGGTTTACAGTCAGCAGCCTCAGACTGGAGGCTTTGCAGTGGCATCAATTATTCACCAGCAGCCAACTTTCTCCATCATGGAGGAGCACTGGAGGAGAACTGGAGGAGCACTGGAGGAACACTTGAGGAGCCCCGGAGGAGCACTAGAGGGACACTGGAGGAGCACTGGAGGAACACTTGAGGAGCACTGGAGGAACACTGGAGGATTTCTGGAGGAACACTGGAGGAACACTGGATGATGTCTGGAGGAGCATTTGAGGAACACTGGAGGAACACTGGAGGAGCACTGGAGGATGTCTGGAGGAACACTGGAGGAGCACTGGAGGAACACTGGAGGAGCACTGGAGGAACACTGGAGGAGCACTGGAAGAGCACTGGAGGATGTCTGGAGGAACACTGGAGGAGCACTGGAGGAACACTGGAGGATGTCTGGTGGAATGCTGCAGGAGCACTGGAGGATGTCTGGTGGAATGCTGGAGGAGCACTGGAGGATGTCTGGTGGAATGCTGGAGGGGCACTGGAGGATGTCTGGTGGAATGCTGGAGGAGCACTGGAGGAGCACTGGAGGACTGGTGGAGCACTGGAGGAGCACTGGAGGACTGGTGGAGCACTGGAGGAGCACTGGAGGAGCACTGGAGGAGCACTGGAGGAGCACTGGAGGAGGACTGGAGGAGGACTGGAGGAGCACTGGAGGATGTCTGGTGGAGTGTCAGTGTGTGAGCTGATCGTGGAGCATGCTGTCCTGAGTCTGCAGGTCCATTCAGTAACGTTCTCTGTCAGTGGTTCTCAAACATTTTTTCAACAATTCACCCCCTTTGAAATATTTTTCAGCCAAATAACTGCTGACAAGTGAAAAAAAAGAAATAGTAGAAAAAACTATAATGTGGTCCAGTCCAGCTCCATCAGTGTGAACCAACAACCTGATGCTGAGCAGATTCTCTTGTTTGTGTTTCTGCTTCTTCTCTTCTTCCTCCTTGTTTCCAGCTGGATCGCTGCTACGCTTCAACCACTGATCCACTTTCTGGATTTGTGTTCTCATAGTGAACAAATGGGAACCGAATCTAAAATACGGTTTATCAAACTTACATCAACATTTTTATTGAACCTATTATTGCAAAGGCTAATTGTTTTAGCCTATGAAATAATAATTTACATGAGTCATGTTTTTTAAATAAATGTTTTGGGGTTTTTTTTTTAGCCCCTGCAGTACCCCAATGTACCTCGAGGGGTCCACATACCACGATTTGAGGACAGAGATGGTTAGCTGGTTAACTAGCTAACAAGCTAATATTATCAACATAAAATCAATCAAATCAAATGAAATGTAAAACAGTTAAACAGGTAGCTTAAACAGCTGTGGACAAAATGGGGACAAAGGTGTGACATTTTTTGGTGTGTGTGTGGCTGTGTGTGTGATGATGATGCCGCATTCATTTCAACTCAGACCTGGTGAACCCTCTGCCTGTGGATCATTTCATTAAAGAAAATGAACTAAAACAAGTCAGCTTTTGTTGTTTGTGGCAGGAACTGAATCAATAGAGTTTATGAAGCACTTAAACAAATATGATGCGCACACTTTTTATTTTAGCTTCTTCCTGCAGGCACCAAGCTCACCCTGAGGATGTGATGTTGTTCAGGTCGGGATTTACATCCTGACTGAGGTCTGACCTGAAGTGAACTCCTGACGAGAAGCTCGGCTGCCGGCTCAGTTTAGGAGGCAGGTCAGGATTTAACTTATAACTTTAATTTTGCAACCTAATCTCGGCAGTCAGAGCCAGGCCACTTGTTCACTTCACAAGGGACTGGCCTCCCTCCTCCTCTGCTGCAGCTCCACTTTGCAATTCACAGAGAGGAGACGGGTGATTTAAAAAGAAAAGCCTTGCCTGGTGCAGCTTTAACCTCCCTGCAGCTAATGAGCATTAAACTGAGAGCTTTAGATCAGCCGCGGCCGCAGAGCTGCGTCTTACCTGGGCATCTTCCCAGGTGTTTGACGTCGATCTGCTCCTGCTTCATGCACGACGCCTCCCGGACCAGACACGGGTTGTTGTACGAGTTCCCGTCCGTGGCGCACACGGGGTTCTCATTGTGGCCGCTGCAGTCGATGTTGCATATGCACCTGGGGAGACGAGTCATTTTTCAAGGTTGTTTTCATGAACCCGGAGCTGGAGGTGCTCCACCCAAAAACTAAAGAGAGGCCTAATGAAGACACCGGGAAGATGTACGAGGAAAACAGGCAGGACAATGAGCGCACTGTGTCTTCATTCAGCAGCTCGACAGCGCTCATCAGCATCAGCACCGAATCATTAGCCGACAAAAACGCGCTCACAACGACCTCTGGACATATAAACTCATCAATTTTATTTTTCACAGAGAGCTGACCAAAATCTTTTTTTTTTTTGTAAGGTGTTGTGACTTTATAGTCCAGTAATTTTAGGCCAAAATTGGGGTCAACCTAGGACAAACTGCAAGAGAAGCAAACTCTTCGAATTATTCTGTTTACACATGCATATCACACATTATCTGATTTGATATGCGTTAATTGGAATAAATGCCAAAACAGATATTTAAACAGTGAATTAAAAGGTTACTATATATATAGTAACTTTGAATTAAAAGGTTAGGCTACTATATAACAGTGAATTCAAAGAACTTGTAATTGACTTTTTTTCTTGTCTTTGTGTGTGTAATCAACCTGTGAATTTTTATAGTGATATCTGAAAGTCAAATTTTGAACTCCATTCACCTGTGTGTTAAAAAGGGTGTTTTTTGGTATTATATGGTCATATAGAGGTGATTTTCAAAACTTTCCACCAATGGGATTCCTTGGGACTTTTTTCCCTCCCTCAGGACAAACTTAGGATACAAAATCAGTTGAGTTTGCTTCTCTTGCAATCTGTCCTGTTTTTTTTTCATAAAATGACTGGACTATTATTAGAGAGTGCATTGTAGAGACAGACACTCTCGATCTGACCCCATCCTGACAGCGAGGTAAATGCCGGTTCAAAGTGCACCCACCTTTGTTGAATCAAGGGAGCTGCATGCATGTTCACTTTGTAATGAGAGCAGGGTTAAAGGTCAGAGGCTCACCAGACGTCCTCGGAGTCTTCGTCGCACTCCGCTCCGTATTTGCACGTGCCGCACTTGGTGAACTTCTTCCCGACGTCAGAGCCTGAGCCTTCGTACTCTGCAAGAGAGACCGAGAGATGAGATGAGATGAGCAGGACGTTTGGGTTTACCAGCAGAAACAATACTGGGCATGTTAAACAGTTTGAGGCTGTAATCACCACGGATGCATTTTGAATGTGCTTGCAGGTTTTGTTTTGTTTTTGTTTTGGTTTTTTTTTTCAGATATTTTCAACAGCAGCAGGTGTGTGTCTACTCCAAACTACACACCTTGTGTTTTGGACGTGTTGCATTGTGGGTCACTGACCTGCACTCCAACTGTGCTTTAGTCCCATCACACGTAACATCGGTGCAACAAGACAAACTAACAAGGACAAACAGTGTCACAGGTGTGAAGCACCACTCTTTATTTGCACCGTGCTGTGAAAAGCTAAATAAGGCCTTGTTCAGACTGCCTGCCCAAATCTGTTTGTTTGTTTTTTTTTTTCATATCCAGGTTGTATACAGATGGATTTTAGAAAGTCTAGACGACAAAAAACAACAACAACAACAACAACAAGACATGAAATGCAATATTATAGATCAGATCCCAACCACATTCGTAGGTGGGTTGAAGTGCGATTCCAATCATTTCTACCGATGCACCTCAGTCCAGACGCTCTGGCTGCTCAAATTGGATGTCAAAGTGTCTTTTATGTCACTGAGAACGCAACTCACAACAACGACAAAGTGCATCAGATCAGCTGAGCAGAATCCCTGCTGCAACATGGAGGAGCAACACCGAGAGCAACAGACACTAAAATAGAAAACCACATCATCAGCGTACGTAATTACTGACACCTACATCGTTACCACAGCAACTCATTCAGACACACTGGTGATGCGTGGACACACAAATCTGATCACTTTCAAATAACAGTGTGGACAGTATCTGATCTGATCTGAGAAACAAATAATGATTTGCCTGCAGTCTAAATAAAACCTGAAAGCATGCATCTGTGGAGCTAAGACCACCAGGGGGCGAGCTGACAGGCACCACTGTGATACAATTCACAATTAAAATGTGTCAGAGGCGGAAATTACCACCTGAAGAGAGAGCTGAGAGGAGAACCGAGCACCTGAGCACGGCTCAGCTTCACAGCTCACTTTTATCTGGATTTTTAATCCATGTGGGATTAAACTCGTCGCTTCCCTGATGATCGACCGCGCTCCAAATCCTGACCGGCACACGACCTGCCGCCCCGACCCGACCGCACATATTCTAGATAAATCATGGTGAGACTGCCGTTGGATCACCATGACGACGCTGCAGCAGCATGAGGAGGATTGTGAAGTTTGGCTTTGATGAGGAGCCAATAAATCCTCATTCACTGTTTGTTTTCACAGCTCCAGTCACACAGTCGGTGGAACAGCCAGGATGTCACGGCTCCGGCTGCGACTCTAATTATCTCCCAGGGTTTTATCTGTGTGTCCTGCCTCCCTTGTGTCTCTATCTCCTCTACTTGTGTGTGTGTGTGTGTGTGTGTGGCATGGGCGTGGCTCACTCCCGCTCCCTGGCTCCTGCTTCACCATCACACCTGACTCCAATCAACTCATCTCCTCGGCAGCATCAGAGCCCGGCGCTCCCTCCGTGCTTCGCCAGATTGCCCAGCCTCTTCACGTGGCGACGGCTCTCCGGGCCGCTTAAGGCTCAGCTGCCGAAGAAACTCCACACGAGTCATTTCCAAGTGTTTCCTCGTGCCTGCTGACTCACTGCTGCGTCTCCCTGCTGGCCCTCGCCGCTCCCGCCTGCCGCTCCCACCTCAGGACCCGCAGGCCTTCAGCTCGGCCCGGCTTCCTGCACCACATGCTGCACCTCCAGCCTGCCGCTACTCTACCGACCATGACTCCACTGCTCTACAATAAACCACCTACTTTAATCCCACCACCTCGCCTCAGGGTTCTGCTTTTGGGTCCACTGTGCTCCGCCCTCACCGCTGCATAAGAAACGGCACGCCTACACATCCAGATGGAGCGCACCCTCAGCTTACGATGATCCTGTGGGGGGGGGGGGAGTTTGATCACAGCTCACCGAGGTGCTTTGCATCCCAAAACACGGCGGTGCCTGGAGGAATGTGCACATTTCCTGATGAGTAACCACCACTATAAAGGCAGAGTAAATAGGGTTTCCTAAAAAAAAAAAAAAAAAATGTGTAGCCTCACATACAAAAATAATCCCTCTCAGTCATGACTGGTGAGGCACTAGCAGTGTGTGTTGGTGTGTGTGTGTGTGTGTTGGTGTGTGTATCTGCAGAGTCCCCGCCCTCTGCCTGGATGTTGTTGTTTTGCTGAGCTCGGGACTCTTCTGCGCATTGGCCTTTGGGCAGCAGGTGTGGAACTCCCAGCCAATCACAGCACAGCGCGGTGCCAGATCGACATCCAATAGGAAGCTATGAAAATCACAAACCGCAGATTGTCCACTTGGTAAAATGCCAAGTGGACAATCTGGGGTTGGCTTTCACCCACTGGTGATGGACAGGTTTTTTTTTCCTAGGACACCAGTGTTACATTTGGGACGGTCACTTCATTCCATCACCATCCTAGGGAACAAAAACTTCCTGAGGGGAAGTTAGCTCAGCCTTTAGCCCTTTAAGCACGCTTGGGCTTGTTCACACAACTTGTGCTGTCGCTGTGTGTGTGACCACTTTGTCACGTTGGACCACACACAACACACTGAAGGATGAATCAATCAGTCCACAGTGTCTCACGAATGCTTCCCTTTACACTGTGACATCCACGGACAGCGTTTGGAGAAAATAACCCAGTCCTGTCTCATCTTGTCAACTTGCGCTGCTTTCTGTCCTGAAAAAGCAACATCATTTTCTCTTAATGTTTCTCTGTCAATCATTTTGGAAAGCAAGGCGTTCCTTTCTTCAAATGGATCAAACGTCATTTTCAGAGCGAAACTGTTTTAAAGGACAAAATCTCCGCAGAGGCCGAGTTTCCACCTTGAGATCTCAGCAAAGTGCAGCTTCTGAAGTGCATTTCTATTTGACTGAAGGCTCTGATTTACT
This sequence comes from Myripristis murdjan, assembly GCF_902150065.1. Classification (NCBI taxonomy): domain Eukaryota; kingdom Metazoa; phylum Chordata; class Actinopteri; order Holocentriformes; family Holocentridae; genus Myripristis; species Myripristis murdjan. The sequence goes on from NC_043996.1 coordinate 31,534,391, forward strand.
TCTTGACAGGTGAACAAAAAGCCTCTTAGGAATTCCTTGTTCTGAAAATTGAAGTGTAGGTAATGGAAAAGTACTTCACAGCGCATTGCAACCAAATAAAACATGTATTTGCATGGTTTTGAAAATACTGACATGTTTTCTGAGGGAAGAAATGAGGAACTAACTGCTGGTGAAAACATTAGTTAACGGGCAGTTCTTGTGTAACTCCTAATCAAATTTAATAAAGCAGCTCATGATTAGTTAATGGAGAAACCACTGTGAGATATTATGTTAATGGACTAATATGTAAATAGTTGTTCATGGTTATCTGTGAAGCCTTAAAATGCTCCTTTACTTAAGGCACAGTTGTTGATTACTTCAAAATAATGTGTTAAATGGCACTTAACCAATAACAGTTCATTACTTCATTATTACCCGCCTATTAGTTTCTATTTTTGTCTCCTAAAGTCAATTTGTGCATTATAAGGTGGTGTTACCGAGCACTGCATCATTATTCCACCGTTAAGTGTGCATTAGTTACCAATTTTGTGCCTAAAGTGTCCCGCTCCGTTCTGTCTGCTCTGTGAGTTTCTCGGTACGACGCACCTTTTCACCTGAGGAGGCAGAGAACGAGCAGCTGACGGACAGGTAATGATGAGGCGGTGATTCAGTCTCCAGCAGACTCCACCTCGGTACGTAATGAACTGGTAATGATCCAGTAACAACACCTTGTGACGCCCCACTTTACAGGAGGAGACAGCACAACAGGAACTAACAGGTGGGTAATCGTTAGGAACGCACGGTACTGGATTTTTTCCGATACTCGATGCGCCGATTGCAGATGCTGATATATGCCAATGTATGCACTTTTTTTTTTTTTACCTGATTGCAGAAACCATAAAGTCTCTCCTGTAGTGGAATCAACATTTATATACACTCCTGATCAAAATCTTAAGACCAGTTGAGAAATTGCAAGAATTTACATTTTGCACTGTTGGATCTTAAGAAGGTTCTAAGTAGAGCTTCAGAATACAAAAAGAAGAAATGGGAGTGAGAAAAAAAAAAAAAAAAACTGAGTCATGACTGTCTTACTGCGTCCAACCTCAGCAGCAATGGCACGCTGTGAGGGCCTTGTTGTTGGGCCTTGCTTATGCAGCTCAACAATCCAAAGACAGAAATCTTTTTTGCCTTTGCCATCAGGAGGTCATGACAGTGTGGATACCTGACAGAAAATGACACTGAATCCACATTTTTGCCAAGATTTGGGCTTTTAAAGGCTGTGGTCTTAAACTTTTGATCAGCTGATGAACAGCCTATTTCAGTTTAATGGTTGTTTACAGTAAATTGCTAACTCAATTTTTTTTTTTTTTTTTTTGTCTCACTCCCATTTCTTCTTTTTGCATGTTGAAGCTCTACTTAGAACCTTCGTAAGATCCAACAGTGCAAAATGTAAATTCTTGCAATTTCCCAACTGGTCTTAAGATTTTGATCAGGAGTGTATATTCACACACACACACACACACACACACACACACATATATATATCTATATATCTATAGATATAGATATATAGATATAGATATATAACTTCCATTGGAGTTATAGCTGGAGTTAGATATGACAGAATTTTTTTTGTCAGGTAAATTTGCTTCCTTAATCTCAGAGAATACCCCCCTCCCATCTGGCTCAACTGTGATTACTCCTCATTCTTTTGACTTTTTTAAAATTTCTTTTTTTTTTAATCCCATCTCCTCGCTGCACCTGCACTGTTTCCGCTCTCCTAACCACGAGATGTCGCACACAAAGTTTTCCCTGCCACACATAACACCGTCTCTTCTTCTATTTTCACTCTCCTCTCTCACGCTGGCTCACACGCTGATTTCATTTCCAAAAACATGCAGCTCCCCCCCGTGTGATTTGGTTCCGCTGTGTGCCAGCGTACCATTTTTAAACAAACGCCTACTAACAACGCCATTTCCCAAAATGCTCTGCCTGACAGTGAGACCATCGGCGGTGGGCGGGCGAGCGACACGGCTCGCTCACCCGCTGTATTAGCCGAGGCCGGATGTGATTTCTGAACCGTATCAGCCAGGCAGAGACAAAGCAACACATTACGATCATGACTATTATTATCACTGCTATTACTGGGGATGTGTTTAATACGATCTAGCATGGGAACGTTCATTTTCCGGTGGCAAAGGCGGTCACAACCTGAAATCAAATATCAGAGAGCTGCAGGAATTATCCATGTGCAAATGACTGGGCGCCTTTCATCAAGGGTCCATTTCATGATTCATCAAGTGTAATTTCGTAATGTAATAGAGGAAAAGCTCCCTCCTACCAGGGGGGATTGCAATTAATCCACATCAAATGGCATGAAATGAAATAGCCAGCCTGCCCACTGCAAAAAGTGTCCATTTGAGCAAGTCATTTCATCCCATATTCAGCCTTAAAATCCTCTGCCTTTTTTCATTTCCCCCCCTCAGACAAGTGAAAAAATATGCGCCAGCTGGATGAGATAGATGAGAAAGTCCCTTGTTTCCAGTGCAACTTCACTTGCTACATGAATATCCTCTGAAATAAATAATTTCTTGAAACGATGCGCGCTCAACGCCCTTGAAACAAGCGGAGTTGCATAACAATTAAGTTAAGTGAAGACATATTTCACCCTGTCGCCAGATTTCCTCTCACTTGTTTCAGGGAAAAACAACATTTTAAGAGTGACAGTGTGATGAAGTGACTTGTGAGGCTGAACATTTGTTGCAGTGGAAGTGTGAGCCTGCGTGTGTGTGTGTGTGTGTGTGTGTGAGCGTGCTGGCTGACAGATTGGCCTGCTGGGTGTGGATGTATCGGGCGTGCAGAGCGCCGTGAGGCTGCTGATCGATAGACGAGGGTCTGCGGCGGGCTCGCTCCCGCCTGGCAGCGGGTTGGCCGGCGCCACGCCACGTTTGGCTGCTGACGGCTTCAACCTGCCTCTCACCTGTGGATTTTTGTACCTTCAAATGTGATTACCAAGATTCATGATTCAAGAAGTAGAAGGAGAGAATGATTTGGCAGCATAAAATCAAAGAGAGAGAACCAAATCCAAATGACTAGTATTCAGTTTACGTACAGTATATCTTATTATTTCTACCAAAAACAGGCCAAGAAAGGATTATTAGTTATTTATCTCATTTTCTGGATAGGGGACAGTAAAAGATTTGTGTTCATAGAATGTGTGACATGTCTGTTTATTTGCATATGATAATAATGTTTTGCTTTCAATTGGAATTTGAACTGAAATGTGTGAAATAACTAAATTTTATTTGGAGTGAGATTTTTTTTTTCTGTCTCTAAGGGGTTGTTTGTGTCCCATTCTAACAGTCTATATATCTTTCTTGTATCTTTAAAGTGGATATGTATATATATTTATACATATTCATATATCAATATGTTGAAACAGGGTGAAATAAGACAGATCAGCCCACTAGGATCAAGAACATTTGAATTCTAAATTCTGGCAGGATTTTTTTTTACCTTGTTGGAAGGAAAAAAAATGAACTCTGATGATAAAACTCAATGACTTGGTAATATGGAGATTTTCTGCAGTGCCTCAACAAACCCTAAAAATTTGGGATGAGATGATGCACTCATCTCATGATGCAATTCATTACACAATACAGTATATACTTCAGGATTCAGTACCACCATGATATGAAATCTTTCTAGATTCAGATCTTTCTAGCGCTGTTACTGGCAGTGTCTCTAAAACAGTTTTCTAGAACATTCAAATTTGTTTTCAGCATCGCGTTCTTCCACATTCACTCTGTTGTTCACACACATCTGTCAGCTGCCCCAGTCAAAGACTCGGTATCATACCCTTAAGTTGTGGAACAACATGAAGGAGCCTTGGAACAACCTGAAGGACCTGTGGAACCTTCCCAGAGGCCTCCTTAACACCCTCAAGGAGAGCTGGTACAACCTCACAGAACCCTGGAACTGTGTCAAGACCCCTGGAACACCCTTGAGGCCCATTGAAACTTCTTTAGGGACTGTTGGAACCTCCTCAAAGCCCCCTGAAATACCCTTAAGAACTCAAAATCTCAAAACCTTATGGACTGCTGAAACCCCTTTTGGACTTCTGAAACCCCTTCAAGGACCACTGGAACCCCCTGTACCCCCTGACACCTAGAATCCCTCAAGCACTCTGGGAACATGTGCAAGAAGATCTGAAACCCTGTCTAGACACCTTGAACACAATTGAGGATCTTTGAAACCCCCTCAGGGACCTCTGCAATCTCATCAGAGACCCCTGAAACCCCCAAAGAACCAACCCCAGCGACCTGTGACACCCATTTTGAACTCTGAAACCCCTTCAAGGACCCCTGGAACAAACTCATGGATCTCTGGAACCCTGCCTAGACCCTTGGCGTGCCCCAAAGGAACCCTAGAACAAGCTCAAGGACATCTGAAACCCCATATGGGACGACTGGAACCCCCTGAAAGACACCCCAAATCCCTAAAAGACCCCTGGAACACACTCAAGGAGATCTGAAACCTGTCTGGGTCCCATTGAGGACCTCTGAAACCCCTTCAGGGACTCCTGGAACCTCCCCAAAGATCTCTGGAACTACCTCAAGGATGCCTGAAAACCCCTCACAGGCCTCTGGAAACAGTGCCTCTGAATAATATAATCAGACATAAAAATATCACTTGGAGAACAGAACACTCTGTACCTGCTGATATTATCGTCAAATGGGTTTGACTTATGCGCATAAAATCACCTGCACGCTCGTTCTGTTCCGCTGCATACATTATCTGTGTGACTGTTGCTGGTAATTGGCAAGCACATCTGCATCTGGCATTGATGTACATGCACAGCTGAATAAAAAAAAAAACAACCTCTGACACGTGACACATTTGAGCCTGGACTTGTTCCCTCATGCTGTGCGTCATCCAGGCAGAGGCTTTTCTCTGCACGCTTACATTATCACAGCATGACTTTCCCCCCGAGATCGCTTTTAATCTGTTTTTCAAGGCTCAAGCTAGTTACAGAGCATCACTAAACTCACGATTTTCAGGATAATGTCCGGCACGAGGGCATTTCCCCCAGAATCACCTAATTTCAGATAACTGGTCGACCAGAACCGAATGCGAAGCTTAATTCTGCTGTGAGATCTCATCGCCTCATCGTTTCCATCATTTCAATTACAAACCGAGCATGCTGATCGGAGACGCTCGCTTTCTGCTGCACAGCTCGCGCCTCGGCTCATATCATTTCTTAGAAACGCAGCCAATTCCTCCTCCTTGCCTCTGATGCATTCACACAAAGCCACATGCACATCCAGTCGCACACAGAGAAACACACACAACGCTGGAGAAGCCGGCGGACTTCGGGGTCTCACAGAAGGCTAATGAGGTGTCAGCTGAAGGAGATTAGTATAATTATAACAACTATTTTCTTGTGTGATTTTTGAAACTCTAACAACACCAGTGTTGCACAGAAAGCGGGTCGATTAGAAGTCAAGCAGGGGCTTCTTGAAAGCTCTGATGCTTCAGTTCAGAGGTTCAGTGTTACCCCGCAGCTTTGTGGCGTTAAGGAGCCCGGCTGTTTGTCACGCACAGAAGATAAGAAAGACTTTATTGTCCCAGAGGAAATTTGTCTTGGGCATCACAGTGTCTGCTGTATGAAAACAGACACCAAAATACACATCATCAATCACAGGTGCATTTTCCTGTCAACAGAAACACAAACCTGTGTACTAGCAAACATCATTTACATCATTTACATCCAAACTTGAGTCCCTGGTCTGAAACTGGCACCTGACCACCCTTTGACGCCTGTGCTGAGTAAACAAAACCAATTCTGTCAGGTGGAAATCAAGATGCCAAAAAATTCCCCAAATATACATATAAGTTCACTTGATTATTATTATCTTCAACCCTGACGCTCCAAGTGGTTTCTTCATCGGCCGAGCTTTTTCGAATCCTCAGACCTTTATTTTAAATTCTAGCAGAGATCCTGAGGTTTCCAAAGATGCCAAACATGAGCTGCTGAATTCCAGGGAAATGTGTCTAAAATGATGCACCAGACATGCAGATCTTTTCTGTGTGATGTGATTCTGCAGCCATACAACAACGGCATCTTGGCTCTGAATATTTCCCTCTGTATCAGAGTGATGGAGCCTCAGTGAAGCTGCAGCCACCAGAGGCACAATATGGATGTGACTCTGTCCTGCAATATGGAGAATATATATATATATATATATTTTTTTTTTTTTTTCCACAACTTTGAAGGGAATAAGGGAATATTTAGGGGAAAATCAGAATGTTTTATATCACCAGGGCTCCTCTGCCTTCATCAAAACACAGGATGTAATGTGAGCAGGAATTTTTCCCTTACACATGACAGACACAGCAGATTTCCATTGGATTAAAATTACTATGAATCTCTGTAATTATTACAAATCACCAGACATCCTAAAGTAAAATTAGTCCCGTGTGAATAGGGCTTTAAACCCCTGAAACCTGTTACAAACCAACTGGCAAATTTCCCAAATACATGCGCCAAAATGAGAAAATAATTATTTATCATGCAAGAAAATTGGCTGATATATCATGCATTTGGACAGAAGAAGACAAACACACTACACACACGCGCGGCCTCTGAACACTGAGCTCAAATCACATCCGATAATTTATCTGGGCGGCCCGGCCGCTCGCCCACGGGGGAATTAGTGGATCGCCGAGTCAGCTGAAGCCGAGCCACATGCAGATGGTGGAGATAGCTTCTCCCCAGCGGCTGCCTCCAATTAAAAACCCCCAGCAGCCATATTAAACAACAAACAGCGCGTCCGCCGCATACAGATGGTCTCAAAATGTCTCTGTTGCCAGAGTTGGCGGCGAGGCTCGGTGGTGCATTCGGCTCGGGTCCCGTGGGACACACAACATCAATACCTGCTCCAGAGAGGAGTTAATGCAGGGACAGGGAAGCTCCTCCAAGCCTGTTATTGAAGGACTTAATATTCTGCCTGGGAGGTGAGAGACTGCAGAGGACAGACAATGAAATACGATAAAAGACGGTGGAAGGCAGCGGTGCAGCTCCCTGGTGGTTTTTGATTCAGCCGCATATTGACCTGAGCCGGACGACGAGACGCTCCGACGCTCTTACTCAAACAATAACAGCCGGAGAATTAACAGCTCAACATTTATACACTCATGAAGCCTCTCATACTGTATGTAACCAGGAGCTCTGTGGCAATTCATCAGCTGCTGTTGTGTTTGGCTGCCATAGCAACAAGCATAAACCTCAGTAAGACATGACTATGTGAGGACATTTAGGTCCTTTAAAGGAATACTCCAACGTTTTTGGGCAAAATCCCCAGACTGAGACCAGATGTTGGACACCATTTCCACCTCTGGACGTCCAGCGGCTCACTTCCTATGGGTAGCATTTCCTGTTAGCTTAGCATAAAGACCTGAAGTCTATGGGAGTCGTTAGCCTGGCCTGAAAAAAATAAACCTTCCAGCGACTCTGAAGCTGTCTGAGTTACACTGTGGATCAGGTGGATTTGAAATACACACCGAGATGATTCAATTAGTTCAGGTGCCCTTTGTAAACAACAAACAATAAAGATTCTTTCTTTCTTCCTTTTCTTTCTTTCTTTCTTCTTCCTCCTTTTACCTTCAAAATGTAGTGACATTTTTTTTTTTACCAATTGAAGTCAATGTCATTTTGAACTCAGTAAAGAACCCCCAACACACACACACACACACACACACACACCTTTAACACCTATCACTAGAGGTGTTAAAGGTGTAGTTATGTTATTACAGGGCTATGGTATAGTATTACAGGTATAGTTATATTGTTACAGCTGTTACTACAGGTGTGTTATGTTACTACAGGTGTGTTATGTTACTGCAGGTGTTACTACAGGTGTGGTTATATTACTACAGGTGTGTTATGTTACTACAGGTGTGTTATGTTACTGCAGGTGTGTTACGTTACTACAGGTGTGTTATGTTACTACAGGTGTGTTATGTTACTGCAGGTGTTACTACAGGTGTGTTATGTTACTACAGGTGTGTTACTACAGGTGTGTTATGTTACTACAGGTGTGTTATGTTACTGCAGGTGTTACTACAGGTGTGTTATCTTACTACAGGTGTGTTACTACAGGTGTGTTATGTTACTACAGGTGTGTTGCTACAGGTGTTATGTTGCTCCAGGTGTGTTACTACAGGTGTGTTATGTTACTACAAGTGCTACTACAGGTGTTATATTACTACAGGTGTGTTACTACAGGTGTGTTATGTTACTACAGATGTGTTACTACAGTCGTGTTATGTTACTACAGGTGTGTGATGTTACTACAGGTGTGTTATGTTACTACAGGTGTGTGCTGTGTTACTACAGGTGTGGTGTTGTCAGGTGAGGGCTGTACAGCAGAGGGTTCGTTTTCTGAGGATTATAAATGTGATATTATAGTCTGTCAGTGCCAACACAATGGGAAACACGGTGTTAATCATGTATTTAGACACATTACACAGTGAATGGAGTCAAACTGAGCTGAGAGATAATAGCAGGGTTGTTTTTGAAGAAAATGCCATGACAGCGCTGGGCGAGGTGGGCGGTGTTAATGTGGAGCCGTGTTTGCAGCACAGCACGAGCGCTTCATGTTGCGTGTCTTGAAACAAAACAGCGAGTGAAGGTGGAAATTAAGGTTGCAGATGTCGGCTTTAAATAACCAAGAGTGGAAAGTAACTCCTACCTTCTCCATCTCCGGAGCCGGAGCCGGCGTCTGTGGAGAGAGCAGAGACACAGCAACACCACGTTAGCTATTTCTGCACACTCACCCAACACCAAGCAAGCGCTTATGTAACTCTTTTGGGTTTTGTCAAAGTTATAATGTTGATGCCAGCATTATTTCGCCGGAGGCTGCTGACACCTGACATGTTGTGCTTTAGATTTGATCATTTTCATCGATGATTTTCATGCAAAATAACCCAGAAAAAGTGAAAAAAAAAAAAAAGCTTCTTTATCAGCATTTACACCACCAGAGGACTGCAAATCTCTCATGACAAACACAAGAATAATGACAATATAAGAAACATGTTCAAAAATCTCTCATTACAGTCAGGCTCAGGTTAAGGCTTTCTCACAGAGATCCAATGCAGAACTGATCAACTTTACAATACATGGCCTAGATATCAATGAAACTGCATCATATTATCGTAAACCAGAACTTTTTTGTATTTCCTTTTATTAAAAAAGAAATATTAACCTGTTATTTCCATAAACTAGCCAACAGTTAGAGCTGCAACATCAAACTACTCGTGAAATAGTGAACTCTGAATACTGCTTCATTTTTACTGAAGGAATATGAAGAAATGCACTTTTAATGGAGTATTTTTATATTACGGAGTTGATACTTGCACTTCGATAAAAGGATTTAAAGCCTTTTTTATCCCGTGTTTGACTCTGTCACATGTCGGGTGGACAGATAATGCGAGTGTGTGTTGTGTGAGCCGGGATGCATGGCCGTGCTGGTAATAATGAGTGTACCTGTTATAAATAGTGGTGGCTGAGCGGCTGCGTGCGGCCCTGCTGGCACGGGGCGGCTGCATTAGGAAATGGACTCTGACGGTGTAAATCTTGGCACGGCGCGGCTGCATTAGGAAATGGACGCCGGCTCGGAGGTCCTGGCACGGCGGCGCTGCATTAAGAAATGGATCCTGGCTGCTGCGTTCAATTAAATTTCACCTCGAGTTGCTGCGCCGCTTTACAATGTCATGATTAGATTGTTTTTCATAAAAAGGGGCCAAAAGTGGCCATCGATATTAATGGCGCTGTCGGGCTGTTATTGACTAAATGTAAGAGCTGTGTTTAAAACTGCAGGTGGACTCCAGCTTTAACCTGCTGTCAAAAAAAAAAAAAAAAAAAAAAACCTCTAGTGGGCGTCGATAATGGGCTTGTACTAATGAGAGGATCAAACTTGAGGCAGTGCTCACTGTAAATGTTGGACTTTCAAAATGAAATGTCACTCCCTGCAACGGAAACCACTTTGACTCCAGCAGGTACAGACGCCCGACCCGAGCCTGATGGGGTCCCACAATGCACCGGGGTGTGGGGCCGTAATAAAAATCTGAAATCCTTAATTAATCCCCGAGAGGAAACTGGGTCAGCTACAGTTGCTCAGTTCTCAGGAGAGGGATTAATTCACAAGACAATAGAGGTATGAATTATGAAAATATGTGCCTTACAAATTCAGTCTGCGTCCAAGGGTTTGGTTTTGTCACGACTAAAATCTATTTTGTATACGTGGAATTTACATCTGTGTCAGGGCGCTCTCTTGTTCAGTCAAGTCACTTTTATTTCTAAGGCTCATTGAAAAACAGCAGCAGTCGAGCCAAAGAGCTTTCCAGTGGTGGCGGAGGAGTTTACAGTACAAACAAGCTGAGACGACAATGGAAAACACACTGGAGATCAAAAAAAATTAAATAAGGTATTAAAATAAGAAATTAATAAAGGAAATTAATAAAACCATAAAGACAGAAAAATACAGGATTGTTACTAAATCCCACAGTATAATAAAAAATATTTTTCCAAGTTGTTTCTTGTAAATTTGTGACTTTATACTCTCAGATTTTTTTTCCTCATAAATTTGTGAGTTTTTTTTTTTTTGTCATAAATTTACCACTTTAATATCAGAATTTCTGAGTTTTTTTCTGATAAATTTGTGAGTTTTTTTTCTTGTAAAATTTACCATTTTAATCTCATAAATTCTTTTTAAAACATTTTTTTTTTTTTTAACCCCTCCTCCCCCAGCTCCGTATTTTTTTTCTTCCTTCTATGGCACTAATACGCCGTCATGTTCCACGATTTATTATGTTTATTTTTTATGTTTCTAATTTCCATTTTTAACCTGACGGTGTGCATCATTTTTACTTGTTATGTAAAGCACTCTGTTACTATGTTTTGAAAAGTGCTATACAAATAAAGTTTATTATTATTTATTCATATGGAATAGGCATAACTGCAAAAAACAGCATAAGGCTCGAGTTCAAATATCAGATTTGGCAGCTCCAGTCGGGCTCAGGAAAGTCTCTGCTTTCAGTTTCTCCCCTGTGTTGTTTCTGTCTCCCATCGTGTCAAACTGTTTTCTCATGTGAGCCTCATTGTGTCGAGCTTGTATCTCAGCGGGGCCTTCCTGGCTAAATAAAGGATTAATACATGAAAAAAAAATAAAAGGTTTCCTGTGTGTGCAGAGCTCCTCTCATGAAGCCTGGCCTCCGTCCATCCTCCGCCTCTTCGCCGGCGTCACAGACACCAACAGCAGGTGGAAGCTGAGACCTGCCACAGCATTACTGGGCAAGGCTCCACATGTTCAGTGTGTATTATCGATGTTTTAGGAGCTCACACAACACACACACTCGCATCTTTCATCCCTACAGCCATTTCTTTTTTGAATGCATGACTGTTTATCCTTATTCTTGGCTGGTATTCTTATTCTTACCTTTCTTCCTATTTTTATTTTGCTGCTGATAATGTGATGATGATGATGATGATGATGTCATTGTGGTTGAGGGTGGTGATGATGCTGCATCTTTTCATCTCGGTAAGGGCAGTATGCACTTTTTTTCCCTATCTCGTGTAGACTATTTTCAGATGCTGCTATTTTACCTACACACTTGAGTCCTAATTGGTGTGGCTGAGTTCCAGTGCCCGCTGTGCCACTGTTTTTGAAAAATCCACAAAGCAGGTGGATGTTATTGGATGTTTTGTAGCGCTGGACCTGATGTGCTGGCTGCTCCGAGCTGCCAGTGGAGACGTATAGATGTGAAACGAGGCAGTTAATTTCCATAAAACTTACATTTCGTCAGAAATACGAAAACAGCCTTTACATGTTGTCATATTTTAGTCACAGTATGTTGGTCAAATTTAATGAATCAACCACATTAAACCTTATGTTAGCCAGTGAAAATGTGTCCAACTCACTGCTTTAGTCTGGATACATCAACATTTTCCTGTTTTTCTGTCTTTGAACTTTACGCTTTTCCTCAGAAAATGAACTGTGAATCAATGAGAAGGATGATATCAGTCATGTGCATCAATCCAACACTGACAGAAAAGTTTTCTGAACGCTGAAGGAGAAAAAAAAAAAAAAAAAAAAGCAGCTCGGAGACTAAAATCTGAGCGGATTACTGTGACACAAAACACCTGCTGCTGTGTCTGAATCTGTTCACCGACACGAAAAAAAGAAACGCATTCACAGATTCAAACACCATCATGGCACAGGATGGTTGTTTTTTTTTTGTTTTTTTTCCTTGGCTTTGTCATGAACTTTGTTGGCAAAAATCGTAAAGACGGTTCATGGAGGAGCATCCTCTCTGTGATCAGACGAGGGCCGGAGCCAAAGCGTGCACGGTCAGCAAATTTCAACCAGGAATATAAAAAGCCTTTCTGCCGCTCCGACAGCAGCCAGCGCCGACAGATGGAATAAAAAAAGCTGCAGCTCCAGTCAATAAAACCTGCTGAGGGAAATAAACACAGCCGAGCGTTTGTTAAATGATGCAGAGCGAGCCTCTGCCCAATAAACTCCACCACGCCTCCCTACTTGCACTGCTTTGAAATCAATAAGTGTAAATAATTATGCTGTTTCAAACTCTAAATACTCTTTACGCTTTTTTTGTCGGGGTTTTTTTTTTTTTGCCCCCTTGGTGCTTCTGATGCACAGTGAACCGGTCATTATTGCAAAATAAACCCTGAGTGAAGTGAATGAAGAGTGAAAGCACAAAGCGGGGCTGCTGCTTTCGTTCTGCTCGTTTCTTTTCTCGTCCGGCTCCTCGTGCCCTTTGACCCCGTCCTCTGTTCTCATCCCGTTTCCCTGCAGACGCTTCAGACGCTAACCAGGGCTCAAAGCAAAAAAAAAAAAAAGAAAAGAAAAAAGAAAAGGAACACTTAAAACGAAGACAGGAAAACCCTCCCCCGTGTCTCGGTCCAGTAATGCCATCCAGGCACAAGCCAATTGACTGGCACCAGTGAAATGTGATTAGCGATCGGCAAAATCAACCAGATTGCGTAACTGCTCGAGTGATTTGATTAGATATGATGCAGCTGCCTGTTATGCAGAAATAATAGGAGACAGGAAGCATTCAATGGTCAATCAGAGTTCAACAAGGCCGAGTAATAATGCTCGATAACGTACAGCGGGCAGAGACAGGAAAGATTAAAAGAGAGGAAATTGTTCACCGCGAGCCGGTTTGCTGGCTCCTCCAGCGGAAAGGAAATGCCGGGACTCTCTGCTGGTTCAGCCGTGTGACGCCCAGGACCTCAACCTTTATCATTCTTGTTGTCAGGAGCATAAGCATGCATTCAAACTGAGAAAATACCAATCTGGTCATAGAGGTTCCTTGCTGGGAAGTTCAGTTCCAGAGATATGGAGCCACTGGACGAGGGCCGGCCCAACGAGGTGCCTGTTTCGGGCCCCGTGGCCTCCAGAGGCCCCCAGAGCACCGAAATGCTGTCTCTGAGAGGCTGCAGCCGGCTCAGGCGTGAAGCTAGAGCAAAGGCACTGGTTTGATATGAAACCAGACGACTTCAGGAATCCGTTGCTGAATAGTCATGCACGCTGTCAGCAAGGGGGATAAACACTGCTCCAAAAATTAGGCTCAGTTTTGGTGGAAAAACCAGAAGCAATTCAAGCGACTAACTTTACAGTAAACAGGTTTATTTTATGTGCACCGCGTTCAGTATGCCACTTAGTGCTACATCATTATGATTTTTGGAATATTATAGTGCAAATTAACACCAGAGCACTCTTGTGAGTTTGCTACCTTTTAAAATCAAAAGCCATAGAAGAGTAAAACCCTGCCAGGCTAATGTTGGTTAGATTCACAGGTGTGCCAGAGATCAGGCACTGACAATTAGTCAACAGTATCAGCGGCGTCAAGGCCTCTGCACTGGACCCTCCATTATAAGTGAATGGAAGACAGTCGCTAACCTCTGACTGTTAGCTTGGTGACGACCTGCAGCAGCAAACAGCAGCTCTGAGGTCAGTGCTGCAGGTCTCTCTGCTGTCTGAAGCTCATTATCAGACAGTGATGGTGGCCTCCATAGGGGGCGCCGGCGAGCGTCCGCTCTGCTTGTCCCACACACAGGGACGCTGCTTCACCTCAGGGAGCTCAGATGGAGTCCTGATCTTCTCAGGAGCTTTCACTCCGTCTCCTTCCTTCTTACCTGGAGAATCCTCCATTAGAACAGCAGCCCACCAAGGTGAGACACACCTGGCTGTTAAAGGGGACGGGAGACGGCGCTCTGATTGGTTTACTGCATGTTACGCCCAAAACACAGCCAGGATTAATGAAGAGACTCAGTACAAGCCTTTAGAGCCAGGAGCCTGGAGCAAACAGCCTTTTTCCGATGTTAAAACAGCCAAAGTGGACTTGGACCTGCCCTGACCTGCAGACCGGGAGCTCAGATCGTTAAAATAGAGCCCTTTGTCGAATCAGCTCTATTTATCTCCCCATCCTCGCTGTCACGCTCTACTTCAGCTGTCCACCGATGCCTGAAAAACAGGGACTATGTGGAGGTTAACAGCCACATTTCCCGCTGGCGCAGGATCAAATCCCAGCAGATCGTTCTCTGCTTCGATCCCAGACCTGCGACGTCCTGCCGCCTCCGTACGCTCTCCCTCCCCAGAGGGACCGAAGAGCTCTGCTGTCTGAAAAGAAGCCAAAACGCTACATTTTCCTGCAGCTCCGCTCCTTTTCGTCCACTCGGGGAAATAAACTCAGCCGGCGGCCCTGAGTATCCGCGGCGTGGCCTGGGCCCGCAGCCGCCAAACACTCCAATTACAGGAAGCATAAATCTGGTGGAGAGGAAATTGCAGAGAGGACAGGAGGGAGGCGAGGGCGAATCGCAGCGCTGTGCTCCCACATAACGGGTAATAAGAGCAGAGCGCTGGGCTGTGCCGCCTGGGAAATCAGGCCGCTGCCCCTGCAGATTGAGTTGACCGCTGCACCGCTGTGCCGCCGCTGTACGCTTCCCCGACTCTCCTCCTGAGAGCCGGAGCCCGGAGGAGCCCGGAGGAGCCCGGAGGGTCCTGAGGGCTAAATCGTCTTAGCCGGGCGGGGGGGCCTGAGTGTCATTGCCGTGGGCTTTGTTTCTTCCTGGGCGTCGGGCTGATTTCCGCCTCGGGGATCAGGCCGTTCAATCAGCAGGTTTCAAGGCTTAAATCTGCAGGAAATAAAGTCGATCTCATGCCGGTGTTTGTCAGAACAGAACAACATAATCGTGCCTTTGTCCTCCTCATCGCTCCACTGCTGCTCTTACACTCCTCTGCAGTTCATTTAGCTCTCCGCACATCTGTCTCTGACACCGGTGCCGCCGCAGGACTCACTGTATGCATCGCACTGCAAAATTCATACTCACTCACTCACTTTTGATACAGGCTACGTTGGTTTTGATTTTGATTTCAGTTCAGTTCAGTTCAGAATACTTTATTAGTCCCAAAGGGCCACTGATTTCTACAGCCTATCCCATTCATGTAGATAAATAAATAAATAAATAAGTACATTAGCAGCAGCAATCAGACGTCGACATACCAGATCAGCGGGTTAGAACATCAGAAATCAGACCTCAGTCTATAGAAAAAAAAGAATTTAGCAGCCTGACAGCAGAAGGAAGGAACGAATTCGCCTTGCAGTTTTTTTCCCGTGCGGACCTGTGACAGCGCCAACCTGAGGGCATGGCTGGAAATTCCCTGAAAACTACATGATCCGGCCGGTGAATTATTCCTCCTGATTTCTGGAGCGCAGGTCATTTCTTCGTCTCCTGTGATCCCTGAGCAGACCTTCACAGTGTCACTGAGGATTCACAGGAAATCCAGTGAACCAGCACACAAATGAAAAGGTTCAAAGGTTCAAAGGTTAACAGACTCTCAGTAAAAGTTTGATGAAGCGACATGAGATGCTCTTGGAGTTTATCTTCCTCAGCGAGTCAGTTCTTTGATGTGCCGTCGGTATTCTGCTCCTGAGTGCCTGTAGGTTTGTGTGATGTGCAGCTCTTCACCGTGTATGAGGGTGTGTGTGTGTGTGTGTTATCACTGAGCACCTGACCATAATCACCACTTTATTCTGAAGTGGCCAAATGAGCAAGGCAGCATTCCGGTTTGAGCTCTGTGGTTTTAACCCACAGCCTCCAGCCAATCAGAAATGAGCAAATCCGGCGTGGCCCTTTATTTCTCGACCAATCAGAATATTTCCAGGTGAGTTTGTTTGAATAACTTTATTGAAACGTCCACGGTGACGTTAGCAGCAGCTGCTGTCATGGTGTCACAGCAACAACGAAGGGGAAACTTAAAGTTAACGCACAAAATTAATTGAAATTATCCACGTGCTGTTAAGTTATTTAAAAATATATTAAAAAAAAAAAAACCCGTTAATATTAGTCATTTAGATGTTGGCTAAGTTTATCCTAATTAGCTGTGTTGTTGTTAATAAAGTTATTGAATATATAATGCTCCTGCAAAGCCCAAACAACCAGGTAAGACTCAACTCCTCCCAAAACCAACATGTTTGTTTGCTTGTTTGTTTGTTTGTTGTTGTTGTTGTTGTTTAAACTGAATCAAACTGAGGAGCCTCAAACTCATGTTCACAAGTCTTTTTTCATTTCCTTGTGAAAGCAGAAGCCGTGCGAACACTTCTCTCGACGTAAACAAACTCCTCTGCCGGCGCCGTGACATCACTCGAACGAGTACAGCTGTTGCCATGGCAACGGGGACCGGCCAGAAATGCTCTGATTTGCGGTGAACCAGCTCAGACCCACGCCGGCTCAACCCATTCAGTGATTGTATTGCATTATATACATTATTGTTGTAACTGGTCGAGAACAAAATTTCTGTTCCATTGTATTCTATTCTGTTCGCTGGACAACATGAGCACCAGGAGGTTTGGAAACTTGCAGGAAGGTTTTTGAAAGCTGCTCTGGTAAATTTTTCCATGATTGTGTTTTCCTGAGGTGGTGTTGGCTGGCCTGGACCCTCCAGCGGGTTGAAACAGCGCACATCACCGCTGAGCTGCTCGGTGACTTCGCTGCTGCCTCTGCTGCACACCTTATTAAAACTTAAATATCTTCAGTTTCACTCTCCCAGAAGAAACCTGGAAAAGACATCTGTCTCGACCGTGAGAGATGTGGGCGAGAGCTTTAGTTACAACAGAGATTTCTCCTCTCTTTCCACAGATATTTTAAACCTCAGAGCCCCGTATATTTCAGGTTTTATCTCAGGTAATCCCGGATTTTTGTTGTCTATTTGCATTTAATGTGGGAGTGAAACCTCTGATCAGAATGTTCCTCATGCACTCTCTCATGGGACGAACTGCTGATGGTAAGAGAAAATTAATCTAATATTTATTTCACTATGGACCCCTGGACCCCGTCGAGGAACCCTGAAGGCCTCGGACTCCCGGTTTAGAGGCACTCAGCTGTGGGTTTTAACACCTCTCATCCACAGCTCCTAATTAAAATTGATCTGGGGTTGATTAACCAGGCCTTTCCCAGAAATCAATCTGACCAATGATGCTTCAGAGAGAGAGAGTCCTAGAATAGCCCGGCCAATCAAGGACAACTGAGCAACCGGTCTGCATTCGGTGTTCAGTCGATAGATAATCACAATGGACCTTCAACGCCATAAAAAAGCTGTGGCACACTAAGTTTCAAAGGTATAATTAAAAAAATATTACTTAAGTATTTATGTTTTCACCCATCTGTCTGTGTGTTTCCTAGTAAGATCCACCATATGGACAAAAGTATTGGTCCACCTCCACCTTCCACCTGCAGGAGCTTCTCTGAGCAGCATCCTGAACCCAGAGGCTTTAATATGGAGTTGGTCCCTTTGCAGCAGAACAGCTTCCACTCTTCTGGGGAGTCTGTGGGAGTTTCTGCCCGTTCATCCAGAAGAGCCTTTGTGAGCTCAGACTCTGATGTTGAACCAGAGGGCCCGGCTCACAGTCTCTGTTCTAGTTGATCCCAAAGGTGTTGGATGGGGTTGAGGTCGGGGCTCTGCGCGGGCCGCTCAAGTTCTTCCACCCCAAACTCAGCCGGCCACGCCTTTATGGAGCTGCTCTGTGCACTGGGGCTCAGTCATGCTGGGACAGGAAAGGGCCTTCCTTCCCCAAACTGGTCCCACAGAGCTAGAAGAATTGTCCAAAATGTGTCGGTGAGCTGAAGCGTTCAGATTTCCCTTCAGTGGAGCTGAGGGGCCGAGGCCGAGCCCAGAAACACCAGCCCACAGCGTGATCCCTCCTCCAGGAAACTGCACAGTCGGCACAATGCGCTCAGGCAGGGAACGTTCTCCTGGTGTTCCCCAAACCCAGACTCGTCCATCAGACCGCCACATGGAGGAGCCTGATTGGTGGCTCCACAGAACACGTTTCCGCTGCTCCAGAGTCCGGCGGTGGCGTGCTTTACGCCGCTCCGTCCGCTGCTCAGCGTCGTGCTCGGTGATGTGAGGCTGGCGTGCGGCCGCTCGGCGTCGTGCTCGGTGATGTGAGGCTGGCGTGCGGCCGCTCGGCGTCGTGCTCGGTGATGTGAGGCTGGCGTGCGGCCGCTCGGCGTCGTGCTCGGTGATGTGAGGCTGGCGTGAAGCCATGAAGCTCCCGGCGCTCAGTTTCTGTGCTGATGTTGATGCCAGAGGAGGTTTGGAGCTCTGCAGGTACTGAGGCGGCAGAGCGTTGGACTCTTTTACGCACTATGAGCCTCGGCGCTCGGCGACCCGCTCTGTGACTTTACGTGGTGCCGCCCCCTGGTGGCCGAGTCGCTGTGGTTCCTAAACGCTTCCACTTTGCAATAATCCCACTTCCAGCTGATGGTGGAATATCTAGGAGGGAAGAAAGTTGAGCAGCTGACTTGTTGCAGCGGTGGCTTCCTGTTCCATCACTATTCCAGCAGCACCTGGAACTCAGTGAGCTCTTTAGAACCAGACGCTCTGTCACTGATGTTGGTAAAGGCAGACTGCATGGCTGCTGCTGGAGGTTACACACCTCCAGCGGTGGGGACGGGACTGAATGAAGCACCTGGATTCAGTGATTAAGAGGTGTGGCGCAATACTTTTGTCCATACGGTGTATCTGTAGAGTCCATTTTTGGCTGTAGAATTGATTGACATTAGTAACTCATGGGGAGGCTTTCAGGTAAATCCAAGTATCTGTAGCAAGTCTGACTTAAAGTTATATTTAAGTCAAAGACTGGGTCTGTTTTTATGCTTCTGTGCTGCTCCTGTATGATTGTTTGACAAAAAAGCAGCTCTAGAAAAAAGAAAGCTCTTGGAGGTACTGACACCAAAACCTGACATTTACCACTGACGTTTAAGACCACTGAAACATTTTCTGATATCCAGTGATTCTGAAATAAGCATTAAAGTGTTTCATGACCCAAAGGAAATATTTTGGCAACATTTTGTAAGTGAACTCACCGGCGGAGCACGGCCCGTCCGACACCCGGGAGATGAGTCTCTGCTGTTTGCAGGACGCCTGTCGCCTGTAGCACTCGTTCTGGTAGGTGTCCCCGTTGGAGCCGCACACAGGGATGTAGTTTTTGTGGCACTGGAAATCAAACACAGTGAAAAAGATAATTGTGTTTCAGCCAGGCAATGCAACCGGTCGAACACTGGACAAACGCCAGACCCACTTATAACACCCAGAGCGCACGGGACGGACCGTGAGCCAAGTTTGGGTGACCAGGGAACTGCTGAGCCATTTGTTCTGTTGTCGCCCAACTACTTTGAAGAAAACTTTTTTTTGTTGGTTTGACGAAAGCAATCATAACTGCAGCGTAAAAGCCTCAATGCCCTTGACAACGTTCTTTACTCTGATGATGGAACTTATACTGGTCTTTTATGAAATATCGGACGTCAGTGTCTGTGTCATCCACAACGTTTTAGCTTCCGTGACAGTCTGAATGTTTCAGAGGCTTTTTCCCACTTTGCCAGGACGGAAACTTTCAACTTTTTAAAATTTAAATATACTGAACATTGGCACATCGGCAGTTATCGGTTGCTCCAAAACCAAAATATCAGCAACCCACATGGATCAAATGTTACTTCAGTGCTGCTGGAAGAACTCAGCATCTCGAACCATCACCGCATCGCTGCTGCTTTCATGACGGCAGTAAAGAACAGCCAACACTCTTTCTTCCCAGTAATAACAAGCTCATCTTATTTGTTTGGCCAAAATCTCACATAATTTGTGTTGTTATAAGGAGGAGAATGTTCTTTTCCAAGGGTAACGGGATAATTTTCTCAAGATGTCGAGATAATGAAACTGTTTTCCTGAGGTAACATAATTGTACAGCGTCATCGTTCTGTGTGGAAATCAAATGTAGAAACAGGCTTGCTTGCGTGAGCTATTTGAGGGCTTCAGTCGGTCCATGCAACAGGTCACGTTTGATGGAAATACTGAGACACGAAAGACACGTTTCATTCGTTACCTCAGGCGACAGTGTTTTGTTTTCTTGACATCTCGGGTTAATTATGTCATTGTCTTAGGGAAACGACATTTATTGTTATCTCGAGCTGTGAGGAAAATTATCCTGTTATCTCAGAAAAACAAGATTTATTATCTTGTAAAAATATGACAATGCAAGGGAAAAAATGAATTGTTATCACAGGAAAACAGAATAAATAACGAGTGTGTCTGAGGGCTGCACGGCGAAGCCACTTCGACAGAGCCAGGCTTTCTCTGTTCGACAAAACCTGAAGCAACGATTAGAGATCACTACAATCCGGACGGTGGTGATCAAGTCGCTTTGTGAAGCTCGGCTCTCTTCACCTTCACATTAAAAGGCATGGTGTTTGGTCATGTGACTCTTCTCCTTCACAAAATGGAACCAACTGTCTTTATAGAGAGCTAGACAAAAAATTATTACTGTTCAGGGCTCGAGATACTTTTTTTCTGTTTTCTGCAAAATTGCAAGTTGTCAACTGGAATGTCAAACACCGGGCCGGTGGCTGGGGACCACTGCTCTAAATAAACACCCTGATACTCTGAAAATAATATTGGTCTGCTACTGACTGGATCAACATGATATGTTAACTGAAGTTAGTCTGTATGCACAGGGCTTTATTGGGCTTTATTGCTCACCCTTTGAAACAAAGACTTGAGAGTTGCATTATCTTCTACATGTCACGTATCCACTGAGGATGAGGCGGGTAGTTCTGCTGTGGTTCCTTGGGCCCGGGACGGCCCCGCTGGTGGCTCTTGTGACGAAGCAGCCACTGAGTCCTCTTCCCGAGGAACCACGCCAGAACCATCGGACTCGTCCTCGGTGGAAACCTCCGGCGAGGACACAGCAGCCGTGGGTTCGTCGTCGGTACGAGTACGAGACAGAAAGGACAACATGGACGGCTGTTTGTGTTTGGCCTGTTGTTGTTTGCTGGAAAGATTTCCAGGCCTCACTGGCTTCTGGCTGCTGGCAATCTGGGACTTTATTTTCTAGCCGCGAGTTTCCGAAGGGCTCCGATGTTCGCCGACTTCAATGCATTTATGTTGAGTTTAGCGGCTTCTTCCATATTTGGCGTCTTCCGCACAAAATATTTTACGATTATTCCCAGATTTTAAGAAGACATCACACTGAAAACTGTTTATAACCATCATTATTCTTTATTCCACCTATTACAAGCCAGATTGGGTGGAAAAGGACAAAATTACCTGGATTTTATTGCCTGCAAAATTGCAAGTTGTTTTGATTTTTTTCTGCAATCTCAAAAATTGTTTTGCAAATTGCAGGTTGCAGGTGGGGATTTCGAGCCCTGCTGTTGCTGCAAATAAGTCCAGAGAAGAGCGTTGGCAGAAAACTGCAGGTCGTGTAAATTCTCAAATAACCTTCCAATTTATTTCTATTATTTCAACATTACACTCAAGAACTGCATCCTATAACGAAGGATACATGTAAATCACAGTAGTTTTTGTCAGTATCAAGTGAAATAAATTTAACTGATATAATATTAGGCCTCTGTGTGACAGACTTGGTGTTTTATTAGAGGTGACACTGGCAGCGTCAAATGAACTTGGCAGCAAATAAAGACCAAGCATAAAAATATCATTCAGAGTGGCATGTGTGCATGGTTTATTATTCTTGTATTCTGTGGATGATATTCAGTGTCAAATTTAAAGCCATAACTCTGAACATAACCTTGGTTGCATTATTTGTTACCATGGCGATGAGGCAAAACGAGCCGCCTTCGTGGCACCGCAGACTCTGGCTTTAGGCTCGGCACACCTCGTTAACCCGTTAATCTGGCTTCACAGTGCAGCGCTCAGGTCTTGAGGGGCTTCCATAAAGCGGCAGCCCACCGACACAAGCCGCCTGTCCGTCCAGGCTGTGCTGCTCGTGTTTCCACCGCAAACTAACCAGCCTCCTGTAAACACTTCAGTCTGAGTGCAGCGACCCCACCGGCCTGAACAGGGCTTGACCCAGATGAAGAATCTGAGAATCGGCTCATTGAGAGAATTACAGCCTATTAGAGGAGGCGGTGATTTATACCTGAGTGGGCAGAGCGAGGCCTGAACGCTGCTTATTCTGTGAGAGAGGAAACAAGAGCAGGCGCAGAAAGTTTGCAGAGGATTGTGGGATTTGCAGCGGGGTGTGCAGACTTTGCAAACATAGCAGCATAGTCCCGCTTTTCATTTTACTCCTCCGGATGAAATGCAGTTACAGTTAAAGGGATCGTTGGTATGTAGGGCAGTCTATTCATGAATACCTCAGTAATATTCCCCCAGTTAGCTAAATGCACCCAAACAAGGCCGAGCAGCAGCTTTACAAGGGTAATTTTCTGAAAATACAACACACAAGCGTGGCATGTTTGCTCATATTACTGAGTGTGACTCTGCTGTGGCCCTTTATATCTATATATTACATCCTAGGTTAATATACATTCACACTGTTTTTTTTTTTTCAGACTGGAGGGGAAGTGATGATTCCTTAAGAGGTCGGATCAAGTCGGTTAGTTCCTGAATCCCAGTACCGGGCATCAGGTTCTGCCACTTGGTTCTTGGTTTCGTGGTTTCATACTAACTCTCCTTATCTATACAATCATGTATATACTTCAATTCCATCTGTATATTTCATATTCATTACCATCTGTATATTTCACATCTCATATCTCTTTTTCTTAGGTTAGCCCTTATTGTATATTTTTAGTTTTAGCCTTTATAGTCTTTACTGTACATATTTAGCTTTTATTCTATTTTATTTAACTTTATTATATGTTTCTACTGTTGCTGCTGGAACACCAGAATTTCCCTGGTTGGGATCAATAAAGTATATCTATCTATCTATCTATTTATCACTTTATTGGATTTGATGAACGACCACAAACACGTTGGTTTAAGACACAACGTCAGGATGTTGAAAACCTTGAACTGGAAGTCTCATATTCTGTTGTCAGAGGTGCTTTGAGCAAAAATGTGCAGGACACTTGTAAAAGGTCTATCAAAGCTTGGATTTAAACTGTTGTATTGAGAGAAAGCTAATCAGGCAGCCATCGAAACATCAACAGGAGGCTAATAGTCATTCAGTCTCATCAGAATCACTGCACTGGTTTCCAACCACTTGTTTCAGGATTTTTTTCTGGGAACCAGAATAAATAAGGCAGAATAAGGCAGCTACTGTCAACTAACAACTACCCCTTTCATTAATAATTAATAATTAATAATCCCGGGATGTTACTTGGATACATTTCTAACACGGAATTGGTTTTTATTTCGCAGACAACCCCAGTAAGAGAAGAAAACCTGCTCCAATCAGATTCTCTCTCCCTCCAGGAAACTGTTTGTTTACTAAAACCCAAATCTGCCAAACCTTTCCTCTGTCCTGTGTGGGATGTGAGGTGTTTTTTTTTTTTTGTTGTTGTTGTTTTTTGAAAGCCGATCTAATCTCTCTCAAGGTGATAATTAGCTCTCGCTTGCACACTAAAATGAAGTCGGTGAGCGCTGAGAGGCCGTGTGAATCATTCTCCAGTTTCAGTTTCTCGATCGGTATGAAGGTTAGCGCAAAATAACTCGACTTTGCCGTCAGACATGCACCATCCATCGCGGCTGTCGAAGCCACGTATCACTGATAAGCGATCTATATTCCATTAGCCGTGCGCTCATTCATCATTGAGCGCGAGCAGCTGTCGGGAGGAACCACCTACAAGTGACCTCCGCGACCTCGGAGCGAACCCCGGCCCCGGGACAGACGGAGCGGACTTTCCTCTCTTTATCCAACAAGTGGGACCGAGATGTGACCCGGGCTCCTGCCACCTGTCTTTCATCTGATAATGGGAACAGATCGCAGGAGGAGGCGGAGGGGTGTTTGGCTTCCCCGTCCCGCCTCAGACATCACACTCTCTCTCTCTCTCTCAGCGGGATCCTGCCACCGTCGCACACACACCTGCCGCCCTTCTGCTGCAATTATACTCACATTAGAGAGAAATATGGCAGCCTTCGAAACCGCTCGCCTCGGAGAAGAAAAACAACTCGGAAGAAGAAGAAAAAAAAAAGAACAAACACGCTCATCAAAGGCCGCCAAGCGCGTAATTAATGATTTTTTTTTTTTTTTTTTTTTTTTTTGCTCTCAGTTGGAAAGCGGAGGCAGTGATATTCTACCAGACCGAGTGTGGAGAGGATCAAGCAGAGAGACAGAAATGAAGATGTCATACACATCGTGCATCTCAATGTCTCAAGAAGAAGCATCTGTTTGGCGCGATGAGACTGGGTGTCTTCACAACCAGAATCAGGAGTACTTCACTGATCCACGGGGGGAATTATTTTTGCTCTGAGGCACTGTGGCACAGACAGCGTTTGGGATTTTTAGTAGGGATGGGCGTATCGATCCTGTGGTATCGATATATCGATACTCACACGCTACTCATTTGGCATCAATTTCCTTAAACAAATATCGATACTAACAAATAAGAATTGGGGGTGCATGCATAACTTTCGGCTGTTTTAGATAGCTTCCTTCACTTACTGTGTGCCGACACACCCCTGAGCCTGGCGGTGCATTGAGCTGGCCCGTGTCACGTGATGGCCCGACAGCACAGCCAGCAAGAGTGGCTCGAATGCGGGAGCCAGAACACACAGAAAATAATGGCTGATCGGTCTTTTTTTTCTTTTTTTGACAAGAAAAGTGCAAGAAAACAACAATAACAGTGAAAATGTGCAAATTTTTGTTCATATTTAATTTATTTCATTCATATTTACGTTATTTATTTTAATTTTAGTTTTATTATGTATTGACCATAATAAATATGGTATAAATGGTCTGTATTTGTCATGTAATTTGTCTTAAATGTAATAATATTTTGAATGAAAAAAATTGCCAATAAGAAATTATCAGTATCGGTATCGGTATCGATGAAAATGCAAGAAAAAGTATTTGTATCGCATTGAATCCTAAAAGTGTGGTATCGCCCATCCCTAATTTTTAGCCTTGAGTTAAAAAGCTGCATAGAGAGCACACAAGTCACCAGCATAAGTTCAGCGTCTTTACTTTGTTGTGAGAAGGAAACGTAAGTACAGGCGGTTACAGGCTGTACATATCGATGGCAGTTTCTGAAATAAAGCACAAAGAAACCGTACATGAATAATCACAGCTCTTAAGTCTCTGTTTTTGCTTCTCAAAGTTTACGATTTTACTACTACAAGCTGTGATCACTGACTGTCAGTTACTGAAATAAAATGTACAGTTCTCATGCTGTGCAATGAAGATCAACATCGCCTCCAAATCAGCGATAAACACAAAGTTATCCTTCCTTTAAATGTCACACTTAGCTCCAAAAACCGTTCGCTGCGATACGATTGGCATGTACAACAGGAAGTTAGCGAGTTAAAACTTTTAAGAGCTTATTTTGTTTATAACAGCTCTGTAGAAAGTCCAAACCTTCCATCGTCTCTGACCACTGTGAGAATGTCTTGGACGTTGATAATGCGTGACTTACATTCACAACGAAGAATTCACAGCAGGCAGACACGTGAATGGCAGCGGTAAGGATCCAACCCATGAGCTTCCTCTTCACTACGTGCACTTGCTGTCTTTTTAAGGCAAATTACACATGGTTTACATCTGAAATTTGGATTTAGTAATATTTTAAGTGGTATTATGTCCGTTCAACACTCCAAGGCAACATATCTCAAAATCTGTTGTGCAGATCGCCATGAAAATTGGTGGCATGTTCATGCTCCTTCTGGTGAACTCATGACCTTTTCTCAGGATAAAAATGTCAAATTTATACACAACATATCACTTACTCTAATTAGTGGATTGTCATATTTCTTCAGTGTATTGATACTTCGTTCATAAAGGAAGATTTCTCTTGATTTTGATGATGCCGTATGGTAATGAGGTTGATTACTATGAAATTTGGAAAGCGTGCTCATGCTCCCCAGAGGATGAACCCTGCCAGTTCTGGTGACCTCATGACCTTTCCTCCAACCCCAGCCTCAGGCCAAACATTTGACTTGTACACAACATATCTGCAAATGTAATGGATGGATTGCCAAATAATCTGCTGAATGTACTAACGCTCCCCAGAGAGTGAACCCTGTTCAGGATGGTGTCAACGTCACCTTTTCTTTAGCATCAAAGAGTCAAATTTATACACAAGATGATGATGATGATGATGCTGATAAATAACTGCATGGATTTTTATGAAATTTGAAAAGCTCTTCCATGAATCCTGTCAATTTATAGCATCAAAACTCAAATTTCAACACAAAGAAGACACTAGATCTAATTAGGGGACTGCCATGATACTTGGTGAAGCACTGACACTCCACTGAGGAAGATCCCTCTTCATTTTGATGACCACAGAGTAGATCACTGGATGAAGTTCGATGAAATTTGAAAAGCTCATCCATGCTCCTCAGACAGTGAACCTTGTCAATTTTGGTCATCTTTCCTCTAGCGCCACCCTCAGATTGAAATGTACAAACGCCATCTCCCCCAACCTGCACCAAGCTCGTTTTCCTCGTCACCTTTGTTGCTAAGCGCCCATTTCATGTGGTGCACCTGTCAATCACCCAACGTGGCTGATGCTGATGTTATGTTCTCTTATATCCAGTGAGTCTGGATGAATAAAGGCTGAATTAAAACAAAATAAAACACCACAGGAGCCCCCACGCCCTCGTCTCTCGCCTCACCTGAAACTGGCAGACACATTTGAGCTGAGCTCCGTCGTCTCGGCAGACGCCTCCGAATCGGCAGGTGGAGTCGTCACAAACCCTCAGGTCGCTCTTCTTCTCTGACAGATCTGCAGCGACAGACACAAACAGGGCAGGAAGTGAGTTCAACAGGCTGACAGGAGGTAAATCAGCGAGAGTTAGAGCGATACCTGCTCTGAACACTGATCACACCTGCACTGGAAATAAAGAAAGGACAGTTTTATGAGTCGAAGAACAATAAAGCAGACAGATAGCAGCGCTGTCGGGAAAAATATGGACACATCTGCCAGCCGAGAGAAAATGTGAGAGATGATTGTTTGCTGCTCACGGCCGCTGCAAAAAATATCCAACTTCACCTTCAAAAACTGACTGACTATTCATTTTGTCCACTCTACCAACTGTTTTAGTATGAAACACTAATTTCATTTTTTAAAAAGCCGGTAAAATAATTAAAATGAATGGTGTTTTTGCTGCTTGTGCAGTTAGTGAATGTCTATAAGGTGCATATAATTTTTTTTTCTATGGAATTTGGTATTTACAAACTGCACTGCAACTCTCGGTCTTCACTGTAAACTAATGTGAATAAGAGCATCAGCTAAATGCCACATACTGGGACATTTGGCATTTTACAGTTTGTAACACAGATGACAGCCAGTGACTGAAGAGCCTCTGTTGTGAAAAATTAAATTCATGTTTGAAGAAGTTTAATGAAGACAGTTA
Source organism: Myripristis murdjan (assembly GCF_902150065.1). NCBI lineage: Eukaryota > Metazoa > Chordata > Actinopteri > Holocentriformes > Holocentridae > Myripristis > Myripristis murdjan. The sequence goes on from NC_043996.1 coordinate 31,562,272, forward strand.
AAACTGAGCTGTGTTTAAGTGGCTCCACTCGAACGCATCACATCAGGACTCGGTCCCGATTGGCTCCCTCACTAAAGAACCACTGAAATCCGTCCAATCAGGCCAGCTTGCAGGGTTTGAAGTTTGAGGTCTTCATGTCCATCCAGCTTGACTGGATCTGAAACAAAACTTTGGAAACTGAGTTGCACAGCCTGTTCGGAGCCCAGGCCTGGAACTCCTGTCCACGCAGCAGCGCTGTCACGACGTCCGCCGACCAAGAACCACGATTCTGCAGCCTGAGACCCTGCAGCCTGAGACCCTGCAGCCTGAGACTCTGCAGCCTGAGACCCTGCAGCCTGAGACCCTGCAGCCTGAGACTCTGCAGCCTGAGACTGTGCAGCCTGAGACTGTGCAGCCTGAGACCCTGCAGCCTGAGACTGTGCAGCCTGAGACTGTGCAGCCTGAGACCCTGCAGGCGAGGCTCTGCAGCCTGAGACCCTGCAGCCTGAGACCCTGCAGCCTCAGACTCTGCAGCCTGAGACTCTGCAGCCTGAGACTCTGCAGCCTGAGACCCTGCAGCCTGAGACTCTGCAGCCTGAGACTGTGCAGCCTGAGACCCTGCAGGCGAGGCTCTGCAGCCTGAGACTCTGCAGCCTGAGACCCTGCAGCCTCAGACTCTGCAGCCTCAGACTCTGCAGCCTGAGACTCTGCAGCCTGAGACTCTGCGGGCGAGGCTCTGCTGTAATGACAGACCTCAAACCTACAGACGACTTCAATTAGCCGCATTTCCATCCAGATAAAAGCTTGGGATTCCTGCCCATTCACGTCGAGAACAGTGCATGTGTACATGTGTGTGTGTGTGTGCATGTGTGTGTGTGTCACGGGCCACGGCTCGCTGGGCTTTGAGGAGCCATGTGATGGCCTGTAATTACACTTTGTGGACCTCCACTGCTCCTAAAAATGGACAAGCCGCAGCCCCACGGCTCTCTGGGGGCGAGCGCTCGCTTCACACACAACTGACAGTCAGTCAGTGAAGGGTCAGTACACAGTGCTGTCTGTTTTTAAAGAGGTGAAAGACTAAACCAGGTTACAAACAGGTTAAAACCAGGTTAACCAGGCTATCAAGCTTTTAAACACAGACTCTACTCATTTTAGATGAAACTGTTATATCTTAGAGGATTATCTATTTATTGGTCTTATTTTTTCATGGGATTTTATTTACTGGATTTTACGACTGATTCTATTGATTTTACTGAGCACTAATTTTACTATGTAATTGATTATTATGTGCCATGTGCTTTATTGTTTCCTTGGATCTGATTGTTGTATGGGAAGCATGTGGAAAAGCTGCAACTTAGTTGCCCTGTTGGGATAAATAAAGTTTCCTGAACTGAACTAAAACCGGGCTAAACCAGGCTAAAGCAGGTTAAAACCAGGCTAAACCAGGTTAAAACCAGTTAAAAACCAGGCTAAACCAGGTTAAAACCAGTTAAAAACCAGGCTAAACCAGGCTAAAGCAGGCTAAAGCAGGTTAAAACCAGGCTAAACCAGGTTAAAACCAGTTAAAAACCAGGCTAAACCAGGCTAAAGCAGGCTAAAGCAGGTTAAAACCAGGCTAAACCAGGTTAAAACCAGTTAAAAACCAGGCTAAACCAGGTTAAAACCAGGCTAAACCAGGTTAAAACCAGTTAAAAACCAGGCTAAAGCAGGCTAAAACCAGGCCGGCGAGCTGTGGATGATGCCGCGATGTCAGCAGGAATCTTAATTCATGCTGATTCAAATCAAATTTAAAAAATGCTTGTGTTCCTGGAGACCCCTGATGGCCTCCAGGCTCCTGTTTGGGAAGCGCCACCCCCCCCCCCCCCCCCCCCCCCCCCCCCCCCCATTAGCTCTGTGAGGGGGGAGTTTGAGGACTATATGGGAATGCAACCCACTGTAAAAAAAAAAATTCACAGTCTCCCTGCGTCCCAGGACGGTCCGGTCAGTACCTGAGAGTGGGAGTGGGCACCAGTTTCTCCTTAAAGCTGGAGAACTGAGCCACTGGGATGTAAACCGAGTGCCTGCAGACAAACGCCGTGTCACTTCTGTTCCATAGCCGTGCATGTTAAGACACGAACTCCACGACTCAAGGCTCCACAAAACAAAACCAAAAAAAAAAAAAAAAAAAAAAAAAGGCAGCAGCTGGTTTTACATCCCAGTCACTTGACAAGTTAAAGGGCTTTTCCTCTGATTTATAGATTTAGGAAAGAGTACAAGATCAAAAACAGGACTGACTACACTGTGCTGGAGTGCACAAATAACAGGGAGGTTTAAATTGGGTGGAGTTTCCCTTTAACCCTTTAAGACCATCATCTGAACAACGGCTCTTTCACCTTGTTAGCTAACGTCCTGTCACAGCCTCTCTAATTAGTCCTGATGCTTTTCGTTTTTCCCCTCGTCTTCCCAGGCAGCAGCGGGGCTCGGAGCGGCGCGTCCGACCCGGCGGAGGAGGCGGAGGAGGCGGAGTCCAAGCGACGGCTGGGCACCCGCCAAAATAACCAAAAATTTTTCCAGGGGCCCTGGCTCCGTGCCTGTGTTGCTGTGTCTCAGCATTTGGCTCATTTTCTGCTCTAAGAGTGTAAACACATTTTTCTGACAGTCCCTGCCTGCGACACCACGCTGAAAGATGTAAAAATACATTTGAAGAAAAAAAACGGGATCAGACGTCTCTCATTACAAATTAACGCTGAACAGAAAAATGGTAGATATTCCAGTTGCGATATGATTTAGTGGAAATGCTCATTTTTGCGTCCTAATTTTTATTTCCACTCAGTATTTATTAAAATGTTGATTGTTGCATGTTTGGAGACGAGGATTTGCCAGGATTTGCAGACCAGAGCGTCTCTCTCTCTACAAAACACTGCAGCTCTAACGCTGTATAATGCTGCTTTCTCACATTTTACATTTAATTATTACTATTTTGCTCCACTTAACACAGCATATATATAACAGACTGGGCAGATTTGTCCTTGGATGTCCTTTTCACACTCATCACTGTACAACATATGACATCCCTAACAGTAAGAAGACATAGACACTGTGTATTTCAATGCTTTTATTCCAGTTCCCCTCCTAATCTCAGACAATATCTAGAACTTCATACTTCAACTTATCAGACCAGACGTTCTGTTCGGGTGTGTTTTTCTGTTCCTGGTGCTGACAAGGCAACTGGTAAACCCACTTACACTGTGTGTTTAAAGCTCCATCTGACTGGAGTCATTTACTGGTTAACATTCGATCCATTACTGCATTAAAAACGTTCAAATGTGCTCTGTCTTCTTACCTGCTACCATTCACTCTGTCCTTGTTTAAAACCCATTTTATTGATTATTGTGTTTGAAACAGTTTATACCAGCCGGTACTTTGAAGGTTTTCATTGGTTACTGTATGTTATCGGTTGTTTATGTTTGATGGATGTACAGTGGTCCCTCGTTTATCGCGGGAGTTACGTTCTAAAAATAACCCTCAATAGGCAAAATCCGCGAAGTAGTCAGCTTTATTTTGTACAATTATTCTAGATGTTTTAAGGCTGTAAAACCCCTCACTACACACTTTATACACTTTTCTCAGACAGGCATTAACATTTTCTCACTTTTCTCTCTTGTTTAAACTCTCAAAGTTCAAACCTTCGTAGAAAAAGAAGTCCAGTAAAAAAAAAAAAAAAAACATGCAAAATTGCACTAAAAAAAAATCCATGAAACTGCGAGGCTGTGAAAGGTGAACCGCGTTACAGCGAGGGACAACTGTATGTTCAGTTTTACTTTGTATCTGTCTGTATGTAGTGATTGAGATACTGTATGTATTTATGTTGAGACCCCCCTCAAAAACGAGGTGATACACCTCAACGGGTTTATCCTAATAAAGGAGTTTGATCTTTAATTAATACTTGAGTCTTTTATCGCAAAGTGTTTGATGCTACCAAGGGACTGGCCGGTCTGACCACAGGAACATAATCCTGCACGACGCTCAGATTATTCTGGGGGGGGTTTGCTGAATATCGGTGTAAAACAGCTTCTATAATCCAGTTTGTTTCCGTGTCGCCTTCAGAGCCTGATCTGGCGTCCGGAGTGTGTGTGTGTGTGCCGGGGCTGCAGCGTCCGGAGTGTGTGTGTGTGTGCCGGGGCTGCAGCGTCCGGAGTGTGTGTGGCGGTGCTCGAGCCTCATCCATCAGAGACAGAGAGCCTGGAGGGATCAGCCTGAGACACACACACACACACACACACACACACACACACACACACACACTACACCCATACACCTCTGTTTCTGTTCCTCCTCACACAAACACACACACACACAGGTGCTTGTTATCCTATTAACGTATTATTAATATCTTGAATTTCTCAATTAGTTTGATTTATCTGGGCTCCTGTCAGCTGTCGCTAATGATTGGAAAATGTACTGAACACTGCAAAAAAAAAAAAAAAAAAAAAAAAATTCTCTTTTTGATTTCATCTTCAGTGTTCAAATCTTGTTTTTCTTTACACGAGGTTAAAAAAAAAAAAAAAAAAAAAAAAAACAAATCTGCCAGTGGGATGCGATAATCCCACTTGTTTCCGGCGCTAATCCAACCTGATTCTGCCTCGTTTCAACACGTTTATTCTTGTTCCCAGAAACAGAAAAAAAGAAATCAAGTGAAAACGCGGCAGAAACAAGTGGGATTATCTCATCAGAAACACGAGATCTGAAGAGGAGACAGAAAGACTCGCTAACGTGGAGACGCCGTCCTCTTTTGTTACACTTATGAATATGAAAGCATTAATGCTAATAAAGCCCATTGAGCTGAACTGAGAGAGAGAGAGAGAGAGAGAGAGAGAGAGAGAGAGGATGGAGGTGTTGGACAGACGCTGTTTGCCGTGTTTGTTTGCTGCAGGTTTTGTTTGCAGTCTGTCTGCAGCTTCCAGAAAGCCACATTTTTAATACCAGAAACAATTTGGGATTATGTCGGCGTGTTCGGAGGAAGCCTGACACCAAACACAAACAAACGGAAACTTCGGCGGCGTGTGACTGCAGCTCACGTGTTTCTGCGACGCCTCGTCTGAAGAGCAGCTCGTTTGTTGCTGCAAATGTATTTATTTGTGTGTGTGTGTGTGTGTGTGTGTGTGTGTGGTAGCAGCCAACCCTGGCTGGCCGTGTTTTTGCTCTGATTTCTTCGCCCTCATGCATTTTACAACAGAGTCGGGGATTTGAAATGCACATAATTCCCTCCTTTGGACCCGAGCAGAACGAAAGCGCCCGGCGGAGCGTGGCAGCCGCCACCCGGAGGCACATCGACCCCCCAAATCCCCCGAGCCCCGCCGGGCCGTCACGCCCGCCTCGCCACCGGCCTCCCGACTCGTTATCTGGGTCCAGCCTGCCCGCGGGCCGGCTGCACGTCAATACCTCATCTTGTGTGTGTGTCAGGCAGACGAGGCTCCTCAGAGCCCTTAACCCCTTCACCGCCGCCGCCCGCTGACGACTGACGCCACAACAACGACGACAACACAGAGACTCAGCTCCGTTCAGTGAAGCGTTCAAGCAACAGCAGCAGTGTCAGATTCATTCAAACCCACAGAAGTTTATTTTAAATTCTAGCAGAGATCCGGAGGTTTCCAAAGATCCCAAACATGAGCTGCTTTATTCCAGGGAAATGAGTCTAAAATAATGAAGACATGCAGATCTTTTCTATCTGATGTGGTTCTGCATGTCGGCTCTGAGTGTTTCTCTCAGTGTCCCTCAGAGTGATGGAGCCTCAACACTGCAAAAACTCAAAATCTTACCAAGAATATTTGTCTTATTTCAAGTCAAAAATGTCTTATTACTAGTCAAAATATCTCATTACACTTAAAATAAGACATGATCACCTCAGAAGTAACTTGTTTTTAGACAATTGTCTCTTGTTTCAAGTGAAAATTTGCTTGAAACAAGTGAAAATTGTCTAAAAACAATTTACTTCTGAGGTGATCACGTCTGTAATTAGATATTTTGACTAGTAATAAGACATTTTTGACTTGAAATAAGACAAATAATCTTGGTAAGATTTTGTGTTTTTGCAGTGAACATGGAGGAGACTCTGTGCTGAGCCACACGGCGCCTTCATGTCCTGGATGGTGGCTGTTAAAGCATCGAAACACAAGAAACCTGAAGTCGATCCAGCATCACCAGACTGCTGACGGTCTTTTCCTCCATGTGTCTTTGAAAGAAATCAAGTGAATTCACACAATTTAGATGTCATTAGATGTCGTATTTGAAAACCGACACGTCGTGCTGAGATTAGCCCTGAAAGATGAAAACATGAGCACGATTCCTCGGACTTTAACCCCGACCCCCCGTTACATCTGTGTTACTTCTCAAAACAAGACCCGTGTTCTGCTAATATGTTTTGTATCTCCATGTTGAAAAGTAACACAAACTGTCTCAGAGGAGACACAAAGGGCTCTATCTTGCGCCACCCGCTACCCGCTCTCCGTTATGCCGACTCCGTCATTTGCGCCTGGAGGTGTGTCCGTGGGTGTGTTTCATGCGCTATCCCTAAAATTGCTATCTTGCGCAGGACCACCCGCTATCCGCTATCCCTAAAGTTTGGGCTGTTAGGAGAGTGCGCCCAGGCGGCTTCAATGCACGCCCCGACAGAGCCTCGCCACGCACACGGTCGGACTGATACCGGGACGCCGCCGGAATGGACTGAGTATATTACTCATATAGACGGTTTAGAGGAAAGACTGTTTTAATTGGACACTTACGCCAGCACGTTTTATTGTTTTATCATAAGCCAACAGCTGTGCTATATTTTTATTTTTAATATTTTATTTGCTCAGTCTACTTTGTCAATAAATTAGTTTACACATAGTTCCACCTCTGCCTCTTGTGTGTGTGTGGTGTGACCCGGGGATTTTACTCAATCAGTACAACCTTGTGACACGTCCACTTGGACACATGTGGCTCCACCTCCCGAATTAACTCGCCTATAATATAATATATAATATGTATATAAAGCCAACTTGCTTTAGCCTCAGTAGAAGCCCTGAGAAAATCTACCTCCCTCTCTCCATCGCGGGTTTAGGATTTAGGATTTAGGATAGCGCATCCTGCCCTTAAAGGCAATGGCACCTGGCACACTGATTGGTTTAACTGGCGTAACGCCCAAAACACGCCTATGCATAATATAGCGGGTAGCGGAGGTGTTTTGCGGATAGCGGGAGGTGCACAAGATAGCAACTTTTACGGGGGAACGCCTCTTGCGCGACCCTAAATCCGCAAATAACAGGTTTAGGGAGTCTGGCGCAAGATAGGGGCCCAAGAGTCACAGTAAGACCCAGGATTGAAAAAATTGGAATCCAAAATGCAGGAAATGTGTCGCTTTGCTTTTTTTTTTTTTTTGCCATGCAATCCACCCGTCAGTCTGACTGACTGCACCGATAGGAAGCTCTGTCAGTCAGTTCATAGAAATATTAAACACAAGCATACGTGAAAAACCTTGTAACTCCACTTCTGGTGATTTTCACAGTCAAACCTGGAGGACTGGAGGACGTCTGAGGAAACTTTCAGCATTTCAAATCTCAAGCGATAAGCCGAGAACGCTGAACACTAAACTCAAAATGAGACGAGACAAGAGGTTTGTCTTCGTTCCTGGAAAGCAGCAGACACTTCTGGAGATACCAGGCTGCTGTCACAGAGAGAATTACAAAAAAAAACAAAAACAACAAAACAACAAATGTGCACTGAGCCGATTGAGAGACGCACACCTGCAGGGAATGAACAGAGTCTAAATATAGAGCTGGACAGCAGCAGCAGCAGTAATGATGCTGTTAGAATGCAGTGTGATCCACGGTGGTGCAGTGAGGTCAAAGGTCAAAGCCTCAGCACACACACACAAACACAGCAGAGAGCCGAGAGGTGGAAGCCAGTGGACTTACAGCTCCCAGTTACTTCACCAGTTTGTGCATCTCAAAGTGCATCTCAGGGACGTCAGATCCAGATCTCACTGGACGATTTTATCATTTATCTCCCTCGACCCTCCAAGTGACTGGAAAAAAACCACTGAGCCCCAAACGCTGCCCTGTTTCCACTGCTGAGACAATGTTCAGTGTTTAATCAATAGAATATTTTTGCTGCTTCCTGTAATGGGTTTGGTTAACGGTGGAAACGTTTTTATAATCGGCGGCCTCGCCAATAACCTCCATAAACTCCATAAGCTCTCGTGTGTTACTGCCGTCTCATATTTCAGTCATGCAGAGGCCATGTGATGTGCAGATTACATGGATCGGGCGCTTCGTGTCATAAAAATTAACATTCGGATTAATAGCAGATGAGCTTCAGGTCAATAAAATCTCTTTGGAGTTTGTTAACTACCTGGAGCAAAAAAAAGCAGGATCTTTCGTTTCTGTTTTCCCTTTTCATAGATTTCAAAAAGTTCCTAAGTTACTAGGAAACTTTCGCATGACTTTTTTTTTTTTTTTTTAGCTTTTGTTTAGCTCTGCTCCGCCTTCCAGACGAATCCTTGGATTTAAACTCAAGCCTCGTCTGTCCGGAGGAGCGGCTCCCGCTCGGTCAGTGAAGGCAGCACGGCTGTCTTTCGCCGTTAGCTTTGTGGAAGCCTGTTGTTTGTCACACCTGCACACACACACACACACACACACACACACACACACACACCACAGGGCAGCAGTGTGTGTGTTGTGTCCTGGATCTGGAGTAGGAGGGAAGATAATGTCCATAATGTCCACGCTGCGCTGTCCATCACCGTGGGCACTTTAAAGGCCCGTTCAGACCCTTTTATCGTCCATCCGTCCATCTGTCCATCCTAAACCCTTCATACCTCCGTACGTCTTTTGTGTTGGGGTGCGCGTTAACACAACACCTCCTCTAGATGGCACTGCTGAGCACCAATAACCCGGCATTAATACAACATGGCGACTGTGGAAGACGTCCTTTTATTATTAAACAACGTCCTTGTAATTTGTAACTATTTGGAACCATTTTCCACTGCATTTGATGTATTATTGTTATTATCATTATTTTTAATTTTTAATCCCAGCAGATTTGGACATGAGTGAACTCAACTCTCTTTAAAACCGTGTTTATGCAGGTAGTTTTATTTTTTAAATGATCTTATTTTTGTTATTTTCACTAAAACTGAAAACGAGGGCGAGCTCGGCCGTCGTCGAGGGTAAACTAATAAAGCTCGATGATTTGTAGACGATCGGCTCCGACAGCGTCCTTCTCTTTAGGAGAAACCGGAGACGCCGTCACAGTTGAGATGATGCAGAAAAGCATCTTGGGAAACGTAGGCCGTCAGCAGCTGCAGCGGGAGCGACAGACAGAACTGCTGCTCTGCAGTGACCCTCCCAGATTATGTCATATAATCCCACGTTTGTCCGTTAGAGATGAAGCTCTGAGCTCGGAGAAATGGAACCGACGGCCACAGATGATGTTTGTACCACTTTTTTTTAAAACCGATTGTACATTTCAGACATACAGCGAGGCGTGCAGAGAGCTCGCCGCTGCCGCCGCTCTCCATGTTCACTGCTGCGCCTGTTGACGATCTGCAGACTACAGATTAGTGGGAATCGGAGCGTCGGATTCTATCAAAGAGAAAACATCTTGTGTTGCGTGGCACCTCGTCTCGTCTCGGCGGCGTGTAATCACCGGGAACTCGCTCACCTCCGCTCGGCCGCCGCCAACAAACCGCCTCAAAGCGAGACCTTGGACGCCCGACGTCGACTTGAGCGTTTGGTCATGTCTATTATGTCCTGTTTTCAAAGAGACGGGCGCTTTCATGTTGCAGCCATGCACACAAACACACACACACACACACACAGACAACATGACCGTCTGCAGTGAAGTTTTCATTTCATACTGAAGTGCAACCTTCTCAAGGACTGCTGTGGCGTATTGATTTTTTTTTCTCTAAACCCAGAGAATAAATCCTCTGAGGAAACATGAGAGGCAGACGCCGCGCCGTTCATGTAGAATACCACCATCAGTGATGCATTATGGGACTTAAAGACCCGTTCCTTTGAAAAAAACACGCCGTTTGCCAGCTCTGTGCAGCGTCACGAGCCGCTTCGGGTTTTAAACAGCCGAGGATTCAGACGGAAAATCAGGGCTGGTGATGTTTTAAATGAACTAAACCAACAAAACTTGACAGGACCTGCTGGATCATCTGTGCAGAAATCACACGCTGGGTTTAAACGCTGGCTGCTGACTGATGCCACGGCATCGGCCTGCAGGATGACCGACACCAAAACTCAAACTCCAATAATAACGTTTTGTATATATTTAGTATCGATGTGTAATTAAAGACTTAACATTGTGCTGTTTGAATAGTTAACAACAATTAGAATAAGTAATTAGATTGTGATTTAAATGTTTTAGTAGTAACACTTTACAATAACAGTACAACGATTAACGTTAGTTAATGCTGTAATAAACATTAAGTAACAGGCAATAAACATTAAGAAACAGGTAATAAACATTAAGTAACAGGTAATAAACATTAAGTAACATTTAACTAACCGTTAACTAATGTGTCTAAGAATCATGTACTAATGCTGTTCATGCTAAGGTATTAATTTATATGTTATTTAAGGGTTACTGTAGATATTATTAACATTAGTAAATGCCATAATAATCATTAAATAACAGTTAATTAACCATTACGGCATTAACTAAAGTTAACTAACGTTAATTGTTGTACATTAATTGTAAAGTGTTACCGTTTAAGTTATAAACTTTAACATCAAGAAACTCATCACAGCTGAACTAAAGAGCGCCTGAATTACATCCCATTTTTAGCAAATTTTGCTGCTACATTTTACAGCTACATTCTGTTATATTTTGCAACATTTGCTAAGTTTTGTTACATTTTGTTACATTTTGTTACTTTTTGTTACGTTTTGTTACATTTTGCAACATTTTGCTAAGTTTTGTTACATTTTGTTACATTTTGTTACTTCTTGTTACGTTTTGTTACATTTTGCAACATTTTGCTAAGTTTTGTTACATTTTGTTACTTTTTGTTACGTTTTGTTACATTTTGCAACATTTTGCTACATTTTGTTACATTTTTGTAAATTTTGTTACAATTTGCAACAATTTGCTACATTTTGTTACATTTTGTTACATTTTGCTATGTTTTGTTGCATTTTGTTAAATTTTGTTACATTTTGCTACGTTTTGTTACGTTTTGTTACATTTGGTAACATTTTGCTACAATTTGTTACATTTTTACATTTTGTCACATTTTGCTACGTTTTGTTACATTTTGTTACAGTTTGCTTCGTTTGGTTTCTGGGTTGAGTCGTTTGTTTGTTGACGTCTCGTCGATCTGCTCGAGCTCTGAGCGCCGCGTTCCTGCGATGCTGATTTGACAAACAACATCATGAAAACGGAGCGACGTGGGGCCCTTAAAAGCCCCAGCAGGGCGACGGGACACACAGACAGAGGAACAGAGCGGCGGCTGAAGTGACGGAGGCTCCTCAAACGCCTCACAGCTTCTTCTTCTTCTTCTCCTCCTCGTCTTAATCCTCTTCCTGTCGAGCCGCTGCTTCCTGCTGCGCCGCCTAATTACTTCATCTGAGGCCGACTCCACCTGCCGCCGCGCCGCCGCACGCCCCGCCACTGAGTCACAGTCCACAGATCGAACACGCCGACACACACCGACACACACACACACACACACACACTCAGAAACACACAGACAGAATTTCATCTCTGTGTTTGCTGCTCGGTTGACTGCCTGACTTCCTGGATGACTTCCTTGAGGGTTTTAACTTTCCCCTTTCTCCTGACACACACACACACACACACACACACACACACACACACACACACAGAAACACACAGACACACAAATACACACAAATACACAGAGGCACTCATGCACAAAAATACAAACGAGCATAAACACACAAGTGCACAAACACGGGCAGAAACACACATTCTTGTAGAGCTACACACACACACACACACACACACACACACACACACTGGTATACATCTGCAGACACACACTGAAACACTGACGCACATGCAGACAAACAAAAACACTCACAAACACACACACACACACAAACACACACACACACACACACACACACACACACCACACACACACGGCTACACATCTACAGAACCACATGGACACACACTGAAACACTGAACACACACAACAACACACAAGCCGACAAACACACAAACACACAGATACTATCTCTCTCTCTCACACACAAACACACACACACACACACACACACACACACACACACACACAATCACACCACCATGATGGCACACACACACACACACACCCAGTCCAAGCCCCTGGGCTCACACTCCGGCCTCGCTGCAGAGCATCTGTCTGTTGTTCTGCCAAACGCCCCGGTGGCGGCGGCGGCGGCGTCGTGCTCGCAGTCTGACTCCGCCCCGCAGCAACAAGACCTCCAGTCACGTCTGACGCCCTGAAACTCCCCATCGCCACCACCGCCACCGCTGCCGCCTCCCGCAGGAAAACATCTGCCTGCGACTTCACTCTGACATGTTTCTTCACTCTGGAAAGGTTTGAGGCGGAGCTCGACGAGGCGTTCATGGACCGCGGGCGGCGGGAAACTTCAGCTTTCCTCCGACAGAAGATTTACTCATTCAACTACCAAGGGGCGGCGTGTGTGGAACGCTCGCCTCTGATTGGTCGACTGTGACATTTCTGGCTGTGATGCAGAGGACGCAGTGAGGACGGACGAGATTACGAAGTTAAGAAGTGAAAAAAAAACAATCAACAAAGAAATAAAACAATATTTTAATATAACAGTTCCTGACTCATAATCACAAACAACTGATCGCTGCTAAAGTATCTCCATGTGAACAGATTATTCAGCCTCACCTCACTGCTCAAATCTTATTTTTTTCATGTAAATTGTAAAAAAGAGATAATCCCACTTGTTTCCAGTGCAGTTTCAGTGTAAATGTGTTGAAACAGGCAGAGTGAGACAGATCAGCCACCAGCAGCGAGAGAATGACACTTGATTCAAGAAACTTCTGGAAACGAGTGGATTATCTCCGTGTTTTTCCCACAGGTGTCCACAGGGGGCGCCGTGGGGCAGAGCTGCAGGTGTGTTGCTGCTTTTCTCACTCAAGCGGCCCGACGTCGGCACATTTCTCACCAACATTAACCTCACTTCTGCACGCAACCGGCGTTAATGAAGTCGAATGAACGACTTTCCCATGAATCACTCAGCAGAGCGTCGTCACCATCAGAGCGCCGCGGCGGCAGAGCAGTCGCCATGGCGATGATGATTATTAATTCACTGTGATTGTGGCGAGCAGCTGAGGATGTGAAAAGCCTCTCGGCCGCTGATCTCAGCTGAAAAACCCCGACGGGGAAACGTGATGATGACGCCGAGTCATCGCCACACTAACGATGACAAAGCGCTTTGTGCTCTCCGGCTGCTGCTGTCATGTTTGTTGAATCTATTAAAAAAAAAAATACAAAATAATAATTTGAGCTCCTGCGGCTCCTCTCTGCTCTGCTCTCACCACGAGCCAATGAGCCGCCGCCTGAATAAAACATGAAACCCAAACCTCGGCCTTGGCTGCCTCGTTGCCACGGGCAACATGGGGACGCTGACATCACTTACTGCTGAAAATCAATTTTGCATGTTTACATTTGGGTGCAATAAACTCAAGTCCATCATTTTTTTTTTTTTCTGGATGGTTTATCCTGCTGTTCTCGTCGTGTGGTTAAAGACTCATCTACAGCAAAAGACAGCAAAAACAAAAATCAGGCCCTCAGTGGAGGCTGATATTGACAGAGTGTGCCCTTTAGCAGCGCGGGGGAATTGAACCGACAACCCTGCTAGTGCAAAAATGTCAAAAAACGAAGAGTCTGAATTCTTCTGAACGGCAGCAGGATACTGCAAAGACACAATCCAACCGGCAAAAACAAAATAAAAATATATTTTATATTTGTAAGATCAGACAAGAACGAAGGATGATTAGACCGACAGCTGACCAGAGAAATCAGAGATGGAACGATGTGATTTTTTTTTTTTTTTTTTTTTTTTTTTTTTTTTTTTTTTTGAGGCTGATACCAACATGCAGGTTCATGTTCAGACAGGCCTGCTGGACTTATTAAAAATATAATCAATAGACAGAGTAGAGTAGAGTAAGAGAGCAGTAGCAAAGAAAAACCAAAAGGGAAAAAAAAAAAAAAAAAAAAAAAAGTGCCAGTGGAGGAAGTACAAATAGTGTGGAATTAAATAATGAACAATAGTAATGACAGTAACAATATGATAGAATAATATAGAATAATATAGAAAAAATAGTATAGGATGATAGACAGATAATAGAATAACAAAACAATAAAATAATAATTATAATGATAATATAGGATCAGATAATAATAATAATAACAACAATAATAATAATAATAATAATAATAATAATGATAAATATGGAAGTTGTATTGATGATAAAGTCCCATAAAGTCCCAAATTTCACAATCAGCCAAATAACAGCAGTGTAAAAAAATACAGATATATATACATATATATCTATATCTGTACATAGATATATATAGATATAGATATACATATATTTATATATCTATATAGATATACATATATATATATATAGATATAGATATAGAGATATAGATATATAAATACATATATATCTATATATATAGATATATATATACATATATCTATATCTCTATATCTATATATATATATATATATATATATATATATTTTTTTTTTTTTTTTTTTTTTTTGGAAAGCTGTTATTGTTCCACCCCTGAGAGCAAAAATAAACTGAAATATAAAATTCTGCAGCTTTTTATTCGGAGAGCGACGAGAGCGAGCATGTGCTCCAAACAGAAGCAAACTAAAAAACTAAAAAACCAAAAATCTAAAAATCTGAAAATCTAAAAATCTAAAAAACGTGTCAAAAGCCCGAGGCAAACCAAACTCCACGTCACGTGTTCGGCGGAGGGGGGGCCTGACAGCAAAAGGCGGCGCTGCAGGAAAAAAAGGCCATAGCTGCATGAAAAATGAACAAACAGCGACAACAGAGGGAGGGGCGGGGATTCAAACCGACAACCTGCAGCGCCGTGTTGTGCTCAGGCTCTAATGACAGGCTGCCCGTCCTGAGGCCTGATCACGGCCCCGCCGCGCCGCCGCCTCTGTCATCGGGACTAATTTGTCCGGTTTGCAGCTCGTTGTTTCCTCCCTTCTGTTTTGTTGTTGTTGTTGTTGTTTTCCTGGAGGCCGACACAGTGAGCGTCTCCACACACACACACACACACACACACACACACACGGCTGCTTTGCCTCCATCAGCTGTTGACTCTAATCTCCACCTGGGAAACAGAGAGCGCCAAGAACAAAAAAAAAAAAAAAAAAAAACACCTGACCGCTTTGATGTTTTATTCATGGCAGGCGGTGGATCAGAGCAGCGGCGGCGGGGGGGACCAGTTTGAGGGACGGACCCCGGCTGACATGACTCCTGTCAACACGGTCACACAGCCAAACCCGGCCAGAGCTCATCTGCTGCGCAAGGAGAAGAAGAAGAAGAAGGAGAAGAAGAAGAAGAAGAAGAAGAAGAGGAAGAAGAAGGAGAAGGAGAAGAAGAAGGAGAAGAAGAAGAAGAAGAAGAAGAAGAAGAAGAAGAAGAAGAAGAAGAAGGAGAAGGAGAAGAAGAAGGCTGGATGGAGCTCCAGAGGAACAGAGGAACGCTGTCAAACGTCTGCAAATCTTGTTTTTTCCTCAAAAAAGGTCAAAAATCTGTGTCGGCGTTCCTCGGATAAAAAGCTCAAAACTCAGAATTTCCAAGCTTGAAGTTATACATTTACAAGAAAAAAAAAAATAGAAAATTCTGAGAATATAAAGTCACAAAGTTGCACTCAAAAAAACAAAACGCTGACTTTAATTAAATTTATTTTGTCGACCAGTTCCACGAGAACATATCAGGTTAAACAAGTTTAAAAAAAAACATTACGGTCATCTAACTTAATGAACTTGTATCGACTTAAAGAATAAACTTTACAGATTCTGTCCTTTCAACCTAAATCTCATGTAGCAGTGAAATAACAAGTTTAAGTTCAGTTCATTAAGACATTACATTTTAATCCAATTTGTTTTTTAATGGTTAGTTTAACATCATTATAATTTGTCAACCGCTTCCACACAAATTAACTGGGTACACCCAACTTTCCTTTGTTACAGCCTTTATTCACCAGCATTTCTCAGATTAAATTCGCAAAACAACGGCCCTAATCTGCTGTTGTAAAAATCTGCCAGTGGGATGAGATAATCCCACGTGTTTCCAGTGCAGTTTCAGTCTAAATGTGTTGAAATGAGGCAGATCAGCCACCAGGATCAAGAACATGACTCTTGATTCAAGACAATTCTGGAAAAAGGTGGGATTATCTCATCCCACTGGCAGATTTTTTTTTTTTTTTTTTTTTTTTTTTACCTTTTTTGCAGAAAAAACAGATTTGAACCCTAAAGCTGGAACCGTGAGGGCGAGTGTTAATCTGCAAGGAAACATGCTCAAATTCTTATTCCTGTATTTAATGTGGGAATATTTCTGTAGGATTAATGCACAGATTTATGCATAATCCACATACTTTTTTACAACTGGGATTAATGCATGAGTAGTATTAATGCACAGATTTATAGCCTACATAATGCCCATAATAGGATTAATGCACGAGAAGGATTAATGCACATATTTATACATAAGATACATACTTTTTTACAACTAAGATTAACGCACAAGTAGGATTAATGCACATACTTTTTTTTTTTTTTTTTTTTTTACAAATTTTGAATGCACATATTTTATATTTCTTGCTTCTTGTTTTGTTTCTTATCATTTCAGTTACAAATATAATTATAATTTCTTATTATTTCTGTGCTCTCAGATTAGATTGGGAGTCAACGAGAAACTTGATGTATTTTGTGTTTGTCATATTTTATTTTATAATCCCACACAGAATAGGTCATTTAGGATAAGACATGAATATAAACTTTATTCATTTATTCACATTCCAACGCCCTAACATCACGTTTAGCCGTGAGAATATTTCCCATGATGCTGCAGTGCACATGATGCCGTCAGTTTGTCAGATTCTGTTTCCTCTGACGCTCAGGACGCTTTATTTTCTTCTTCTACCTTTCTGTGGAAGCGCTCGACTCGGCTGATACGGTTTGATTCATGATCCCAATGATTCCACTAATTATGATGATTAATAACCAACAACAACACAACGGACGCCGGGCTTAACTCATCATGGACGTGGCAGCGTCCCGCTCCCAGTGGTTTTCATGATAAAGTCAATATTTGAGCGAATGTTATTTTTTAAATTCATGTTGCGGTGCCTTTCATAAACCCACGGGTCAGGTCAGACATTTATTAACACGCGAGACGGGGAATTATTCTAAATGAGTTTTCTGTTAAAGTTCACTCAGTTTCCCCCCGGCCAGCTGATTCTGGAGCTTCAGTTTAAAACGCTGCTCTTTAATAAAAATAAATCAGAGGAGAAAGCCAAGTTATATCAACACACACGGCTGCTGGTGTTGATGTTTTGCGCTGATTCAGTGCCTTCAATATTTTTGTTGTTGTTAATAAAGAAGTCTGTACACTGACGGCTGTGGACGACACGGCACAAGGCCCCGTTTGAAAAGGAAAAAAAAAAAAAGAAACAGAAGTGGGCGTGGCCTGGGAGGGAGTGGGCGTGGCACAATCTGTGTAAGAAGCTCTTATGTTGTTCTTCCGCCCGGGACAAACTTTGCACCAAAATCTTGAGGTTTTATGTTGATCCGTTGGGAAGTTGTGTGACTTTTTGTGATAGGCCACGCCCACTTTTCTCTGACCCCCTGAAGGTGAATCAGGCCTTGAATCAGGACAGACCTGCTCAGAGGTTTGTGATGACGAGTGAAGCTCCACAGAAGTTATGAGTGTTTTGAGATAGGCCACGCCCCCTTTTGGCCAAGGCGGGGCAGAAAGCGACCAACCTTCCCAACAAAACAAAATCAGAGCGTCTGTTTGGACGAGATGCAGCCGTGTGACCAATAGACGCAACATGCGAACTTATCATCCATGAGATTTTTTTTTTTTTTTTTTGCAAACAGCAACACATGCTTTGCACTAAAAACAAAGAAAGGAGAATTGTGCAGATTAGCCCTTTAAACACCCCCAACTGCTGCTGTGAGCCTGATTGGTGACGTTTACTCAGACTGAAACTGAGTCAGAGGAGCAGAGCACGACTGCAATTCACACGTTTTCCTCACATCACAGCAGATCAGCCTGCAGGCCGCCGCTCGCTGTGATCCCCCACTGCCACCGACACTCCTAAATCAGCCCAAAATCAACTCAAATCAGCCCCAAAATCAGCTCAAATCAGCCCAAATCAGCTCAAATCAGCCCAATTCAGCTCAATTCAGCCCCAAATCAGCTCAAATCAGTCCAAATCAGCCCCAAATCAGCTCCAAATCAGCTAAAGCCCAGTCAGGCCAAATAAACCCAAAATCTGTTCAAATCACCTGCTTCTGTGTTTAGTTTGCAGACGGGGCAGTTTAGGAAACCTTCCTGCTTTGTGTCAACACGTTTATCCTTGCTCCCAGAAAAATCCCTGAAACAAGTGAAACTGCACTGGGAACAAGTGGGATTATCTAATCCCACTGTCAGATTTTATTTTAACTTTAACTAAAAACAGATTTGAACCCTGAAGATGAGACTGACTGACTTGTTATTGTTCTGGTTTTTGCACTTCCTCAGTGACAGGAGGAAAACTGAAATCAGGCATACAGAAGTTGAAAATTAAAAAAAAAACGTGCTATAAACTACTAAGAACTAATCTGCATCTTTTTGTTTGCTAAATACATACGGAGGATCGTTTGTGCCAAAACTTTCACTTTACAAATTACAATCAGCAGCTTTGCATGTGATAAAAACCCCAGAGGATCTGCACACTCACTCCAGACCAGCTCACCTTCACAGGTGATACTGCTGCTGATTCAGAGAGGAGGAGGAGGAGGAGGAGGAGGAGGAGGAGGAAGAGGGGGAGGAGGAAGAGGAGGAGGAAGAGGAAGAGGAGGAGGAGGAGGAGAGGAGCTTGACGTGATGAAAGATTTAAGTGCTGTGGGAATTCAAAGGCTCGGTGACCTCAGGCCTTTCAGCTCCATACAAAGTGTTGTAAAGTGTGTGTGTGTGTGTGTGTGTGTGTGTGTGTGTGTGTGTGGAAACAAGACACGCAGAGTGGAGGATGCCTTGACGCCTATTAACTAAACTGTAAGCGAAGCTACAGATGAAACAGAGAGAGAGAGAGAGAGAGAGAGAGAGAGAGACAGAGAGACAGAGAGAGACAGAGAGGGAGACAGAGAGGGAGACAGAGAGTAAGACAGACAGACAGAGAGAGAGAGAGAGACTTCAGTCTGTCTGTATTCACTTTTTTCCACAACATCCCCTTTGGAGACTTTGTTCTGACTTTAACCCAAATCTGTTTTCTTGTCGTATCCAGATTGTATCCAGATTACTTCCAGAGAGTCTGGACAGCAAATCAGCAGCTGGAATATTTCTTTATTTTAGTTTTTTCTGCACATCAGATCCAAACCACATGTGGAGTTGATTTGAAATGTGATTCCAGTCAGATTTCTCAGTCCGGACACTCAGCACACCTTCAGGTCAAAGTGACGCCAGTGATGCCTGATAGCGGCTCCTGTTGCCATGGAGACATTCATTAATCTGAGCCTCCTGTTTCTCTGGGTCTGTCCAATGTGACGGAGACGTGACGGAGCGAGGCTGTGGATCTTCATTCCTCACGCCTCCAACTCCCAGGAACTGACGCCTACATCGTTACCATAGCAACCTGTGCCGACAGGTCGGCGATGTCTGGACGTCACAAATCTGATCTGATCCCTTGCAGATAAACAGCGTGGACCGTCTTTGCCTGCAGCCTGAACACCACAGTCCTCCAGCTGCTGGGCCAGCTAGCCGGCTAACCAAATGAACAACTACAAACGAGAAATGTCTAGTACACATATTATTTATGAAACAAACATACACATACCATACACCAAACCGATCAGTGTCTTCTTCTGAAGCTAGCCAGGCCAAGTCCAAAACAAACTGACGCCTACTTTGGGCGCTAGCACCGTCCAAACACGGTGATGCCATGCTCACAGGTTTTGCTAGCAGCTACTACGTCCTCAGGAACGTCCTACAAGCACTTTGTGTCTGTGGTCGTTCCCACATTTTTGAACAAATATACACACAATGTGCATCTACTTTTTCACTGTTTTCTGCTGAGTCTGGTGATGCCAGGGTCGAAGAAACTGCACGTCTAGTTTTCCTGTGACAAGCTTCAAAACGGCGGCTCCGCCATGTCAGTATTTGGCTTTTCCAGCAGAAACTTTAGCTTTAAATGCCTCTTCTTTCTGTTCTTTCTCACATTCGTACACAAACAGACATGTTATACATCAAAATGTCCACAATAGAGGCAATTTAGATTTCTAGCTTGGACGATATGACCTTTGGAAAGCAGCAATGTGATGTTCAAGTCAGGTTTTGCTAGCAGCTCTGGCCAACCAAACGTCTCGCTTCACCACAAATTATTTCCACCTTCGTCCCCGCATTTTTAAACAAACCTACACACGTCACACCTGCGATTTTTCATCATCTTCTTCTGTATCCATCGCACTCAAACTCCCTGCCGGTCAACGCAACCGAACGTCAAAGAGCCTCCAGAAAAACCTGCAGCTGCCACTTTCAGCAGGTCCCACCATTATTTTGGCGTCGAGTCGCCACGAGAGACGAGGAGGCAACGGATAAAAAACAACAAGAATCTCATTTCATACGACGCTCTTCTGAAAGAGGATTCAACGATCAAATAAAAGCAAAGAGTTTATCAGCCAGTCAGAGAGTTTTCAGCAGACGAGGCGCTGCGTTCCTACGAGGCAGATCTCTGTCAGCTGCTCTCAAAACTAAATGATTCATATTGATTTCCTTTGCCGTGACGCCTCATGTCATTTTCTGTTTCCTCCTGCGGGTAAAACTGTCTCTCCTGTCGTCCCCCGACACCCGGAGGTCAGAGGTCAGAGGTCAGGCTCTTGCTCAAGGACAGCCTCTCTGCTTCGATATGTACTGTTTCCTTTTATCATTTTAAATTTTGCTGCTGGTTTTGTCTACGTTTTCCGTCATTACAATTTAACCCAGATTGATTTTGCCTCCTTTGCCTCCTTCGCCCCTTTGCCATTTTTATTGACTTTGTTTTACTAAGAACTTTGTGACGTGTTAAGAGTGTTGCTCTATAAAAAGCTCCAACTATGATGCCAGCCTTCTTTTTAAAGCAACACAAAAAGTGTTCAGACGTCTCTGCTCGGCGGCTTCAGTCCGTTCTGCTTTTCTAAGAAAGAGAAAGAGCTTCTTCGCTCTTGCTCCTAAACCAAACTCCGCTCCATTATTGATGAAACATGAATATTCCAGGAAAATCAGGCGCGCGTTTTACTTGTTTTTCTGTCGGCGCTCTCTAGTCGTGACCCCGGTGCCGCTCCAAACGTTCACAGCAGCTGAACGCAGGATTATCATGTGGCGCTTGACTCCGGATCAGAGCCTCACCGCCGTGTTTAAATCTGAGAACGAGACTCGGTTCTGCTGTTTTGGAGGATTTCTTTACAGTCAGACTCGCACACTGTAGCAGCTGGAGTTGATCATTTTGCCAATATAATGATGCAAATCTGCTTTTTTGGGGGTATCTGTGTAGAAACTTGGCTCAGATGTTGGAAGCTGGAAAGAGGGAGGAGGGCTGGTGCAGGACGGCAGGTCGGCCCTCTGGTCAAACGTTAGGCAGCGTTCAGGCGTGGCGTTCAGGAGGCTGTGCAGTCCAGAGGCTCAGGCGGTGGGGAGTCCCTCCTCATCTGCACCCTGACCTCCACCACACCAAGCTGGAGCCGCTCCCTGAGCTTTTCCTGTTTGCCGCTGGATCCCATTGAAAAATCTGAATCTTTAGGAGTCATTCAGGCTCCTCTGCAGCGTTCAAATCCGTTTTTTCTTACAAGGTGAAAAAAATCAGCCTGCAGGATGAGATAATCCCACTTGTTTCAAATGCACTTTCATCTGATTCAGGAATTTTTCTGGAAACAAGAATAAATGTGTTGAAACAAAGCAGAATGAAGCAGATCAGCCACTGGGATCAAGAAAATTCTGGAAACCAGTGGGATTATCTCATCCTACTAGTGGATTTTTTTCTACCTTGTTGGAGGAAAAACAAGATTTGAACGCTGAAGACGAGGCTGAGTGACCTGGTAACATGGAGATTTTCTGCTATGAGCCATCCTGGGTAAAAAATAATTATATTGCCTGAGGTTTGACTTAAAGGAGAACAGATTGATCCGATTTTTTTTTTTACATTTGCCCGTCTTTTTATTTACAACTTTTCTGAGTCAAAGCTGCTTGAATTGAGCTTCTGCAGCGGCTAATAAACACTTGATAAATAAAAAAGAAACGGATCATCTTAACAGTTATCTGATAAAAATCCGTGTTTGGTCGAAAGTTTTACCTCAACATATTTCCTGTGTTTGGGAGCATTGGGACAGTGAGCAGACATTCCTGTTTTCCTCGTTTCTTCATTTCACTTTTTTGCGTTCTGGTGCTCGCTTGTCTGCAGGCCGAAACCACCGACTTTAAAAGACAATGATTTCAAATCCTCAGAAACTCTCTCTGACGTCATCAGTCTGTGCCCTTAGACATTTTCCAGGAGTTGTTCTGTCAAGAAATGTCGTAATTTACAGTTTTGGCGAACCCACGCTCCCTCAAGCTGCCTCGTCTCTTAGTTTACTACATTTCCCAGAATTCCTTTCGATAGCGCCAGGTGTCGTGAGATTTTCTAGTGGTGAGAAAGTTGTGAAAAAGTGCCCAAGCAATGCCATAATGTTGCACTGAAACAAAAAAAAAAAAAACTATTTCTGGTGCTGTATTTTTATTTCAGACAACTGATCTAAATATAACGGGCATTGTAGCTGCAGTGCATTCTGGTCTACTGAGGCTGCAGCGTTGCATTCTGGTCTACGTGCTTCTCCTGTATGACTGTTGTTTACCATTGGTGGAAAACTGGCAGCTTTAAAAAGAAAAAGGCCTTGCTCTTTGATTTTGAAGGACTGACACCAAAACCTTTCATGTTTACCGCTGATGTTCCAGATCCTGATGTCAGCCTGCAGCAGCTGGACACATCTGGACGAGACGCCACCTCGTCTGCGATCAGCCGGAACAAACAGACACCAACCAACACGACCGGCTGCTGCTCTGTCGAGGTGCTGAAGGTGTTTTGGGGGGTTTACTCTTTTCATTCTGCCACCACCGCTGCAGAGCGACGGCGACTCGGCTGCAGCGACTGTACTCTTCTCTCCATTACTGTGATGGATTTCATGATGAAATGCGACCGAGCAGCAGAGAGTGTCTCCAAACCTGTCCCTGTGGACCAGCCATCCTCCTCTAATGCAGCCCAGCCTCCACACACACACACACACACACACACACACACACACACACACAAACACACCCCGAAACGAAGACAGATGCACTCAAGCCGAAAACCAAACATAGAAAAAGCAAGGAGCGAGGCAGAGAGTACAGGAAAAGGAAAACCGCAGACACTCAGAGACACTCTCATGCTGTGTTTGTGTGGTCGCTGCTCGCTGGCTTGGATCTCTCTCTCTCTCTCTCTCTCTCTCTCTCTCTCTGTCTTTTGTACTTTGTTGTAAAACCCAGAGGGCAGGAAGCTAAACTTTCTCTCCACTGGCCACATCTGAAAGGACACTTCACTGTGACTGGGGTTTCTGCTCCTTTCCTGTGTTTACATCACTGCAGATGCTTTCCCAGCTTTTATCACGTTAGCAGATACTTGCTGGGTTTTGTCCTCCTTCGTTTTTCAAAGTAAATAATCCCTGTCTAAAAAATGTCAACCTCCTCCCCGTGCAGAAACAAGAAGAACAGCAGGTTCAGCCTAATAGGTAACTGAGTAAGATCTGGCTGATTACAGGCTGACATTAACAGTCTTATGCAACTTTGCAAAACACATCTGTGGGCTTTGTGTTTTGCGGTGATGTTTTATTTTTTACAGGCTCAGTTAGAAGCCTTTACCAAAGACCTTTACCAAATCCTGTGGGCAAACAAAGGCAGCCTCACTCTTTCATTCCTTCAGCCGTTTTATTGAAAAAGTCGATGTTGTGATGAAGTCTTCCATAATGCTTAAGATGAGGATTGTTTCCACTTCCGACCAGAAATGTGGGCCTTTCTTTTATGAATGTATCTCTACCCCGACCCTTTCAAACTGCCAGCTTGTTGGTTTGTTTACGTGTGTAGAAGGTAACCCTAGATTTGCGAAACTCTTGCACGAGTGCTTGATTCGGAACAGCAGCTCTAAAACTGAATCCTAACCACATTCCTGGTTACCATCTGGACAGGACCCACATAGAGCTGACAGTAAACAGGCAGCCGGACGTCACAAACTGCAGTAAAAACCCCATTTGACACGTGTAGTCTGAATGTATACATGACCAAAGAACACCGGCATGTCCCACGTGTCTAAAGCCGAGTACACACTGTGTGACTTCAGGCTGTCCCAGACGAAAGACGACCAACATGGAAGAAACCAGGCAACGTCTTTGGCCGAGGCTCCAAAATGGTCGTGCTGTGAGAGAAGCTAAAAGACGGCCTGAGACAAAACTATGACAGGGTCGGAAATTTAGGAGACGCATGTGACACTGTGATGGCTGCTATGACCTTCATCTGCAAACCAACCAATAGGAACGCAGCGTAAAATGACACACAGATCAACATGACACTGGCGCTAAACCCAACCCATCTTTCGATTTGTGTCCAAACACATTAATATCACTTAATATTAACAATTAATATTAACACAACTCAATTGTTTACCACTACAGTTGGATGCAGATGGATCACGTACGCTGATGATGTTGTCTTGTATATTGACGTACATCACAGCCAATTATGGCCCTTTTCCACTAGTACCTACTTGGCTCAACTCTACTCAGTTTGAGAGCTTTTCCATTAGGTGGTAGTTCCTGGTAGCAGGTCCCATTTTAGGACCCACTCAGTCGGGGTTCCAAGCGAGCTGAGTCGAGCCGAAAATGTGACATAAACGCCGTGCAGGCCACTGATTGGACAGGGAGTGACGAGAGCGACTCCTGCATGAAAATGAAACCCGGAATTTAAAAAAAAAACAAAACAAAACAAAAAAAAAAAAAACGGCAACAGCGACCGTGTGCATTGATTATCACTGAAGTTGGCAAAGTCGGAAAATGGCAAGCAAACCGGTACCGTGGTCAAATGAAGACGAGGAGACTTTTCTGTGCTTGGTGGCGGCCCAAAGAATCCAGAGGGAGCTGGACAGTGCGCTGCCTTGCTATGACAACTCCACCCACAGCGAGCTGGTACTCAACTGTAATGGAAAACCACCTACACCGAGGCAAGCCGAGTAGATACTAATGGAAAAGGGCCATTAGATTCAGTCGGTGGGATCATCGCACAGTAGACGTACATCAAACCTGATGTCCTACCCAAGTTTATTAGATCTGTGTTGTACAGTGTGGTGTCTTGATTTGGAATATGCAAAAGGAATATGCTGTTTGGATGACATGTATCAAATTCAGAATATTGTCACACTCAGAATAAGAGTGGAAAATCAGCATGCACGTAAACATACTGACTTTAAAACCTCCCCTTTGCCTCTTTGCATATCCTGTACAGATCTACTTCTGTTGCCACCGGATGCTTGTTTCACAACTCGTCTCACATTAGGATGAACTGGGAAAGACGGTTCACGTCAAGTCGGTTCCATCAAGCGGTCCTGGCGTGGTGCGTGCCGTCGTGAATTTCCAAAGCGAACAAAACATCAACAGCACTGAGACATAAATGGCGGGCTGAACAGAAAGCCCTGCAGCGCATCAATTATGAATTGACCCTAAAACCGACTATTCTCCAGGCAGAATTTTTAAATAATCCATGTGAATTATTCAAGTGAAAAACACAAGCCAAACACAGCTGAGCTCTTCAATCTGACAGATAAACGAGCGGAGCAGGTGAGTCTCTCTCTCTCTCCTGTCAGGATGAGAGTCTCTCCTCCTCCAGATGTTCCAGCCCGGGTTTCTCATCTGGGAGCTGTAAACCAGGAACCGGCATCATCGTCGCGGCGGCGCTGGCTGCAGATCAGCTGGCTGTCAGCCTCTTCAGCTCCCTCGACCCCCGCAAACCCTCCTGCAATTTGCATAATTACAGCCCTGCAACTTCATCCTGTATAATTTGCCTCAAAACCACGACAGGCCGTGAAGAAACAGCAGCTTACTGTACGCCGCTCGTGTTTTCACTGTCTTGTGGTATTTTATTTTTTTTTCTTCCCTCCATCGCTAGCTTGACTCAAACCGGAAAGTGAGTGGGAGAGCGGGGATTGCTTTTGTCCTAAAGAAGCATTTCACCCATAATCCACTCCTCCACTTGTACTCTGTTTCGTGCCAGACTTGGTTGTGAATGGCTGTCCAGGAAAGATTCGTGCCTCTGTCTTTAATTCATGGTAAAGTTTAGTTGTAATCATCTGTAATCAGCCTCTGCTCACTATTAAACAACCTCCAAATCCAACCTTTATACATTCCCACCAACATGTAATTTAATCTCATCTATCTCATCTGTTCCAGCTAAAGGTACAACTCTAAATAACTCTCCATTCTCCTTTAAGTCAAACTTCAAACAGTAACCTTTAATTACTTTTCACCCAGGATGGCAAACAGCAGAAAATCTCCATGTTATAAAGTCATTCAATCTCCTGTTCAGTGTTCAAATCTTGTTTTTCTCCCAACAAGGTCAATAACCTGCCAGTGGGATGAGTTAATCCCACTCGTTTCCAACGCTAATCAACTTGTTTCCTCAATTTTCTTGAATCAAGTGACATTTCCTTGATCCTCGTGGCTGATCTGCTTTATTCTGCCTCGTTTCAACATATTTATACCTGTTTCCTCAAAAAAAAATCCTGAAAACTGCCTTGGAAACCAGTGGGATTATCTCATCTCTCATCCCAGTGGCAGAAAAACAAGATTTGAACACTGAAGCTGGGACTGAATTGCATGTTAAG
Source organism: Myripristis murdjan (assembly GCF_902150065.1). NCBI lineage: Eukaryota > Metazoa > Chordata > Actinopteri > Holocentriformes > Holocentridae > Myripristis > Myripristis murdjan. The sequence continues at coordinate 31,589,414 of NC_043996.1, forward strand.
ATGGAGGGTTTCTGCAGAGTTCACAAACAGGAGCTACCTTTTATTTTTCATCCTGATGTGCAGCCAGACGTTTCAGCTCCGGTCTTCCTCGGTTGCTACATCAAGGAGGAAGGCTGCGGCCGAAACGTCTGGCTGCACATCACGTACATCGTGCTGAAAAATAAATAAGAAATGAACATATTTTTTCCTGAGTGTGGGTCATATTGAACTTTTCTGGAGTCGCTCTCCAGCACCGGGTTGAGCTGAAGTTCGTTTTTCAGTGGGTGAGCAGTAAACATCATCTACACTGCAAAAAAAAAAAAAAAAACTCTTCGTCCAGTCCGGCTGCCTTCTGTCTGCGCTGTGCCGGCCGCCCGCTGGCTGTTTATCACTGCAACTCGACGAGTGTTCGCTCCTCCAGCGGCCCGACTGCGGCAGGAGGTTTTTGTCTTGAGCGTCTCAGAGCTCCACTTTAAATCTCTTTTGTCTTCCAGAGGAGAGCGATGTCTCCTGTCAGGCCGAGTCGAAAAATCGAATCGAACAGCGCTCAAATCGGTTGTGTGACGCCGCTACAGAATCAATACGGGGTGAGAATATTTTCCATCTCCGCAGCGCCCTTAACACACACACACACACACACACACACACACACACACACAATGGCTGGGAGATTTATGCAACTGCATGGATTGGCAGAAGACGAGGTTAAAGACCAAGGCAGAGGAGCAGACAGATTTTGACAGCGAGTTCAGCCTCAGGGTAAAAAAAAAAACAAAAAAAAAACAGGCAAATGAGATCAACTAGAGACTGAAAACGCAAAGACGATCCTGCAGATGGTTTGTTTCTTGCACTTAAGCCGACAGGAATGTGACATTCTCCTGCTGTGAGGCTGCGGTCCGCCGTCCGGCCTTCTGCACGCTCGGACGTTTTCGACATGAAGGCTGTGTTGATCAAAAAGCAGAAAGCCCAAAGCCGAAAGCGCCGGGTTTCTAATTAAAGTCTCCAGATCTGCTGCTGATTGGCTGCAGCTGATGGATCTGTTTTGCTCAGTTTGCTGCACAGTTGTATTCAATCAGTGTAATTCAAGCGCCTTGGGAGAAGTGGGAGTTTGGGACGGATTTGGTTTGCTTTGCATGCTTGTGGCTCCTTCTCCTCACCCCCCACCTCCCCCAACCCCCCTTCACCCCTCCCACCCTCTTTCACCAGGCGCTCATAAACAATCCCAACATGCCGAGCGGCCGTAAACAGTCTGAGAACCGCCTGCAGGAGGACAAAAGCGCTGGCCACTGGCTTTCACTGCAGGAACGTCTTTGAAGAAGCGTTCCGCAGTTAAAGGGCCACTCCGCTGAAAAACAAAGCTGATTTACTTGCGGGCGTAATCTCACCTGCAAACTGAACGTGTGAACGGTGTCGCACGAGCTCGTTTGGTGTGAGAGGAAATGAGTCGAGTGACGACGCGCAGTAACGGACATGCGTGGTGACAATCTGCACTCCCACTGCTCATTTAGACTCCAGTCGTGTTTTTTTCCTCCAACAGGGTAAAGATTGATCCCACGCGATGGGGTGAGGGATTATTTTTCTAGGAACAAGTATTCACATAAAAGTTAATTAATAAAAGTTTCCATTTTGCGTTTGTGTTTGTTGTCAGGCTTCCTCCAAACACGCCAACATAATCCCAAATTGTTTTTGGTATTAAAAATGTGGCTTTCTGGAAGCTGCAGACAGACTGCAAACAAAACCTGCAGCAAACAAACACAGCAAACAGCGTCTGTCCAACACCTCCATCCTCTCTCTCTCTCTCTCTCTCTCTCTCTCTGTCTCTCTCCCTCTCTCTCAGTTCAGTTCAATGGGCTTTATTAGCATTAATGCTTTCATATTCATAAGTGTTACAAAAGAGGACGGCGTCTCCATGTTAACGAGTCTTTCTGTCTCCTGTTCAAATCTTGTTTTTCTTCCAACATGGAAAAAAACTGATCTGTGTAAATGTGTTGAAACAAGGCAGATCAGCCACCAGGATCAAGAAAATGACTTGACTGAAAAAAAAATTCTGGAAACAAGCTGATTAACGTTGGAAACAAGTGGGATTATCTCATCCCACTGGCAGACTTTTCTCTTTTTTTATGTCGTTTGAAGAAAAACAAGATTTGAATACTGAACATGAAATTGAGAGGAGGTTTTTTTTTTTTTTTTTTTTTTTTTTTTTTTTTTTTTGCAGTGTTCAGCACATTTTCAAATCATTGGTGACAGCTGACAGGAGTACAAATACATCAAAGTGGGACATTAAAGATATTAATAACACAGAGACAAAATCTCCATGTTAGCAAGTCATTCAGTCTCACCTTTAATCTCATTTTAATATCAAACAGAGCAAAAGCAGATTTTCTTTTAAATAGTTGCTGAAAGAAAAACTGTTGAATTTCTTATAGCTTTTATTGTGCTTTTTATGTTTCAGAATTGTTTATTTAATTTGTTTGAATTTTTTTGCTTTTTGTTGTTGCATATTTTTCATTTACATGTGTTGGCTATTTTACTGATCTTAACATTTGGCTTGTTATTGTCTTTTTGCGATACTGATACAGTGTAAGTTTAGTTGTTGCTGATTTTTATTGTTGCTGTTTTTGTGTGGCACCGCAGAATCTTGTTTTTTTCCCAGTGGGATTAGATAATCCCACTTGTTTCCAGTGCAGTTTGACTTGTTTCAGGATTTTTTTTTTTTTTCTGGAAACAAGTATAAATTTCAGATCAGCCCATTAGGATCAAGAAAATGACACTTGATACAGGAAAATTCTGGAAACAAGTGGATTTTTTATCTTATTTGAAGACAAACAAGATTTCAAAAAGACGAACTTCACACTGCAAAAACTCAAAATCTTACCAAGAATATTTGTCTTATTTCTAGTCAAAATATCGCATTACACTTAAAATAAGACATGATCACCTAAGAAATAACTTGTTTTTAGACAATTTTCACTTGTTTCAAGTGAATTTTCATTTGTTCCACTGGCAAATTTTGCCAATGAAACAAGCAAATTTTCAAGTAATAATTCACTTGAAACAAGTGAAAATTGTCTAAAAACAAGTTACTTCTGAGGTGATCATGTCTTATTTTAAGTGTAATGAGATATTTTGACTAGAAATAAGACAAATATTCTTGGTAAGATTTTGAGTTTTTGCAGTGCAGGCTCAGTTCTGCTCCAAATGTACACATTGTGTTTTGCACATGCCCTGTATGTGTGTGAAGTGTGTGTGAAACAGATGGCTGTGTGCGGTGTGTGTGCGATGTGCGTGTGTGTGTGTGTGTGTCTTTCATGTCCAGTCACTGTTTCTCTTCGCCCGAGGATGAAGAGGGGATGGATTCTGCATGCTAAAACAACCCGCTGAGGCCCGGCCATGCGTCTGTTTACACCACAGCAATTGATTGAGCCCGTTCTTTCACGGCAGAGGTAATTCATAATTCAGTGCCGCCATGTTTTAATTTTACACCAATCATATATCATGCTTACGGTGGATTTATTGGTATGTATTTGCTTCCGTGGCTGAGCGGCGCTATCTGGGGCACGTCTGTCTTTCATCCTCCCAGGCCTTTGTGATATCGAACCGCCCAGCTTCTATTCTCCGCAGGGTTTGCTGTGCGGCCATTAGCCGCTGCAGGCTTCAGGTTTTACCTTCCCTCCCGGTGAGAGGAGAACGCTGAAGAGGTAAGAGGAGAACGCCAGATTCCCGCTTCGACGGAGAACCGTCGAAGCGGGAATCCGGCGTTCTCCTCTTACCTCTCGAGTTCAGGAACCGGCGCTGCAGAGGGGAAGGAGTTGCATTTCGCAGCCGGCCGAGCCCCCCCGGATTCGCTTTATACGCCAATTAAAATGCATCGAGTCGGAGTCACCTGCTGGTTTACTGTTTGAGCCTGGAGACGAGGCCCCGTGTCCTCCGCTGTGCCCAGAATTGGAATGGGACCTGATTAGTCTCGCATCACCGACTTCTTGGGCGAATCCATTGAGCGCAGCGGCAGCGACAAGCCGGGCAGTGAGGTGGGGGTGTATATATATGTGTGTGTGTGTGTGTGTGTGTGTGTTTGTTGGGGGGCGGAGGAGGCTGCTGTGTGGCTGCTGTCTGCTGTTAGATGCACTGAAATGCTAGAAATGCCTCGCACACACACAACTGTGTCGTTGCATTGCGGCATATTTCGTAATCCGAGCGACTGAAGGATTGATAAGAGGGCTTGTCCGTCTCTGATAGGGACCTTTACCTCTGCACATATTTATCACCAACAATACTCTGTTTACCACAGATTTCTACTCTCGTTCAGGTGGAAAAGCAGCATTTAGAGCATCACGGGACGCTAAGACTCTCCTCCGAAAACCAGACGGATGCAGGTCCCAGCAGCTCTCCAAGGCAGTGCAGTTTCACTTGTTTCAGCATATTTATACTTTGCTTCCAGAAATAAATCCTGAAACGAGGCAGAAATCACACTTGGTTCGAGAAAATTCTGCAAACAAGTTGATTAAGCGTTGGAAACGAGTGCGAAATCTCATCCCGCCGACCTTGTTTGAGGTAAAAACGCGATCTGAGCACTGAAGATGTGACCGAATGAACTTGCTAAGACGGGTATTCTTTGCAGTGTTTTTGTTGAATTTGACATTCAGAGTCCCGCGGCACGGGCAGGAACAGCCTCGCACAACAAGAGCAGCTGGAAACAAAGACACTTTTCCACACAGCCCGCCTTTTCCCTCGGACACACACTTTCCTGCAGCAAAGCCATTGTGTTGTGGCGGCAGAAAGCCCCTTTCACAGCATGATTTGGGGGGAAGAGGCTTTAAAAAAAGGAAACGTGCTCGGCTGCGGTCGAGGCGGCGTGGCTAATACGAGCAGAATGCCACTATCGAGACTCGCATTCACGGTTTTGTGCAACCAGGAGACGGAAAAACAAAGAGGACGAGTTCCTAAAGGCAGGCGCGACGTCGGGGGAGACGGGGCCGGGCGGGCATCGGCTGGTTTTTGTTGCCATGGCGTTTCCCACAATGCCATGCTTCAAATGAAGGGTACGCTCTCGACAGAAACGGAGCCTGTCTCAGTAAATAAATCCCCATACATAAAGACATTTTTACATTTAAGGAATTTAGCTAATCCCATTACACACAGAGACTTACAGTGAATGAGCAGGTAGCGCTTTAGTGCTTTTGGTCACGCTTTCTGTGGCATTGAACCTGCGACCTTCTGGTTACACAACCTGCAGGCACAGATACTTAATACAAGGCAAATAAAGTCCCATCTTCGGAGTTCAAATGTTGTTTTTCTTCAAACAAAGTAAGGGAGGAAAAAAAAGCAATCTGCCAGTGGGATGATATAATCCCACTTGTTTCCAGTGTTAATCTTCAAACTGCCTTGAATCAAATGTCGTTCTCTTGATCCTCGTGAGCTGATCTGCCTTGTTTCAACAGATTCACACTTGTTCCTGGAAAAAAAATCCTCAAACGAGTGAAACAGCATTGGAGACAAGTGGGATTATCTCATCCTACTGGTGGATTTTTTACATTTTTATTCATTTATTTATTTATTTTTAGATGTGAACCCTGAAGGGGAGACTAAATGATGTGTTAAGATGGAGATTTGTTTGCAGTGTAGGCTCACTGTATGTGTTTACAGTCCAGACAAGGATTAGGTTCATAAAATTGATATTTTTATTGTCTCGTGCAGTTCTGCTTCATCTGATTGGTGATGCAGATTTGCGACACGGCAGATCGTTTGGCTCGAAATGACAAACGTTGAGGGTTTCAACAGATTTTATTCCCAGAGAGAATTCCAGAAACAAGTCAAACTGCGCTGGAAACAAGCAGGACCCTTGCCTCAACCCTCGCCAAGTCCTTTAGACTACAGCTGGGATCCTTTTCCACCACGGGAACCGAACCCAAGAAAACAGGAACTATTATGAAGAACCAGGAAGTCAAGACCCCAAAACGTTCTCCAGCACTCGGCGACTGTTCTGCTGGTAACCGAGAGGAAGAACGAGCCGCTGGTCTCGGCGGCTGCACGCCACGTCACAGCTGATCCCCTCCACTCCTTTTACTAAAAGCACTTTCATCTCCTCAGCTCTCGCTTTTCTCACTCATGTCCTCGATCTCATTTCCCCCCTCCCTGCGTCTCCTCTCCGAGACCAAAAGCAACGTCCCGGCGGGTCAGCGGTAAATAATCCTCAACATCCTCCACGTTGACTGTTCTCAGCAGGACTCGACTCCTCCTCCTCCTCCTCCTCCTCCTCCTCCCCCTCATGAGATGCAGTTCTCTGCTCTCCAGGTGGAAACACAAACACACTGATGAGCTTCTGGTTCTCACTTTGTCTGCAGAACCCAAGAACCATTTGGTGTAAAATGGCCGGAGTACATAACTGAATCTTTAGTGCCAGTACTTCCTAACCCTAACCCTTCACATCGGGGGTTCCCTTGTGGTTTGTACCTTTTGTACCTTGTCCCTGTATTCCTAGAGCTGCATCACCTATTTTTCATATCCACAAATCTACAAAACCTATTTCATTCACAGCCTACGCGTTGCAATGAATACTTTACCTAATTTATTTATGTACATATGTGTTCATTCATTGTATTTGGCCTAACAAAGCTGTCCTTAACATTTGGAGGAAATGGTGCATATGTGTACCTTTTTGGCTCTAAAAATAATTCACATAATTAACCCAAGGTCCAATAATTTGCCTTTGAGGGTGCATTTGTGCAGATTGTAAGAAATGGACCCCTGCTGATCCTCCAGCATCATGAAGGCTCTGGTCATGCGTGAGGAAAGTAATTGTGATTTATATTTTATTTATATCGTAACCCATTCGATGCCATCTGAAGGAAATGCTTGGGATTAGTGTAATTTTCTGAGATTAGCATCATTTTCCTAATGATGGACGCCTCATGTCGGGCTGAAACTCGCTGAGTCGCAGATGTCGTCTGCTTTTAAGCTGCGGGGATGGCGTGCAATCTTAAAACTGAGTGGTATTAGATGGCATTCCTCTTTAAAAGTCCGACTCGCTCTGATTCCGCCTGCAGAAATCACAGCAGGAGTTCAGGTCTGATACACCGACACCAGCCGAGCTAATTAGGCTAATGCACTGTACGGCGCCGGCTCATTCAACATTGTTAGCATTTTCCGAGGCCTCTCTGATGCGCGGGGAGCCAGAGATCACTGGGCTCGTCTTGCACAATAACTTCTCAGCGAGAGGAGCCGGCATCCAATGGCAAGAACGTTAACAAACACACTTTATTTTAAGAACATCTCCACTGAACAAAACAGGAACAGTTGCTTCCTGCAAAAAAAAAAAAAAAAAAAAAAAACTTCCTTGTGTCTGGGCTCCTGCCTTCGTTTCCCCCCAGACATTTTGATTTCATCATCGGCCTTCAGCCTGACTTCCCCTTTGTTGTTAAGACACTGTGGTTTAACCCGCCGGTTCCCAGAGAAGAACGACACGGAGCGGGGATGTCGCTGTTTCCATAGCAACGTTCCCTTGACAGCGCTGGCAGACGGAAAAGTCGGAAAAGAGGAGCGGCTGGTTAGAAACCGGTGACGAGTCTGAGCTTCAGACGGCTTCACGGCCACAGCAGCAGAGCCCGGCGCCGGTGCTCACCTGTTTGTCATCCCACGAGCAACGACAAATTTGCCCCATGCCAGTTTTTGTTTGCCTGTAGTGGACCGACGCCACAGAGTTTTACATCTGTATTATGACAAACTACCAAAGCTACAGATTTCTCTGTCCACGCCTGATAAATCACAGGCTTAGCACAGCCTGTTATCACATTTCTACTCTCTATAAGTCTTCAAGAAACCAAAAAAACAAACAAAAAAAAGCTTCATCGACTCAACAAAACTGAAGCGGGTCAAGCTGAGGTTTGCATACATTTTTACTGTTAGCGTCTTTAAAGTCGCCATGACATTACCTCGACTATTAAACAGTGACGTCATCATCCTGCACCAGTGGCTGTGAGTTAAAATTTCGATCAATAAAACTTTCATAAATCTTTAAACATCCTCCATCAGTCACCTGTCCCTTCAAAATAAAAGTATGTTTCCCTGCCAAACTGAGATTCTGAGTGATCCTTCCCTGCACCACGTCCCGCGCAAACTTCCTGTTTCAACAGGAAACACATCAAATCAACAAAGTAAGAGTCCATTTAACAGTCTTTAAACTAATAATGTAAAGTATTTCTGCAGCAGAGGTGGAAGTGGCTAATAATATATTTACTCACGTTACTGCAACTGAGTGGCTTTTCTGTGTGCTTGTACTTTTCGGAGTATTTTCACTCCATTTTAAATCAGATCCATCGCAGAGAAACAAATGATCAGTGACAGACTGTGGAACCCTTCACAATAAAAGCTCAGGCAGCAAAGACGAGAAGAGGAACCTGCTTCTGCTTTGTTGGTTCCACTTTCTGTCATTTTTTCCAAATTTCACAATAAAAGCTGCACCGTGAAAAACTGCAGCGAGGACCATGAGACCACCAGGGCAATGAGAGCCATGTAGACTCAACCATCGTATGACATGCTGATCCCACAGAGTTAACTCCCTCCTAAAAAAAAAAAAAAAAAATGTTGAGTGCACAGTTTTGCTCTAAAGGTTTGAAAGGCTTAAAAGGCGGTGCTTCTTCTTGCTGCTGGTCCAGATCAAACCTGAAGCTCCTCTCATCAGGATTTGGTGAAAATTGACTTCAGCAAAACGAGACGGGAGAGTCTCAGCCCTGCAGGTCGCTTCACTTGTGTCGCCGACCCGCCAGAAACTTGAGCTCAGGCTGCAGTCGCACTCATTATAAGTCGCTCCGGATGAGATAAAACGGCTAAAAAACTAAATAAATAAAAAATATTAAAGAAGTAATCAAACATAAACATGTACTTATAAAAGATAAGGCGCAGCTCGGAGGCGGCGTGTATCTCACACGGCAGATGAATTAGTCACCACTGTTTCCTCCAGCTGTGACGGTGCAGTGAACCTCATCAGCCGAGCGCTCGCTCACACAAAGCAGATAAACAACATGAGCGCACACACACACACACACACACACACACACACACCGTACGCTCACATTTACATCTCCAGAGGCGCGCAAACACAGAGCGGGAACAAGCTGCAGGTCCTGCATCATTAACACGACGAGGAACCAAGAGGAGCCGGGCACAAAGGTAGGGGGTATTTTATTCAGATTATTATGCAGAGTAAATCCCAAACAGCGGCCACTCAGAGACTCCGAGTCGGTCTTTTTCCTCGCGGACTCTAACAGAGATCGCAGCGTCGTTAATCAGCGCGATCTTCCTCATTAGAGGCGACGTCGGCGTGAAATTAACATTGATGAGTTCTGGGCCGAGGTGGAGTCGAGCGTCAGCGGCGACGAGAGGAGGCGAGAGGAGGTTTTGTCACAAGTTGGTGTCCGAAACCCTTCGACGGCCCCGTTTGTCGTTTCAGGCCAAACGACCTGCAGCGTCGCAAATCTGCATCGCCGACCCGATGGAGCAGAACCGCACGAGACGATGAAACTATGAATGTTGTGAATATTTACCTAGGCTGGACTGTGAATACTGCAACAAAAAAATCTCCATCTTAACCAGACATTCAGTCTCATCGTCAGTGTTCACATCTTGTTTTTCTTCAAATGAGGTGAAAAAAAGAGATAATCCCACTTGCAGTTTCACTCGAATCAAGAATTTGTCTGGGAATAAGTCTAAATGTGTTGGAACAAGGCAGAATAAGACAGATCAGCCACCAGGATCAAGAAAATGACCCTTGATGCATGAAAATTCTGGAAACGAGTGGGATTATCTCCAGGTAAACAAGGTTTGAATCAAGATTTGACAGATTTTGAGATGATAAAAAAGAAATGTTGTGAAAATTCACCTCGTCTGGACTGTAAATGCACACAGTGATCCTACACCGCAAACAAATCTCCATCATAGCAAATCATTCAGTCTCATCTTCAGTGTTCACATCTTGTTTTTCCTCAAATGAGGTGAAAAAAAGAGATAATCCCACTTGCAGTTTCACTCGTATCAAGAATTTGTCTGGGAATAAGTCTAAATGTGCTGAAACAAGGCAGAATAAGACAGATCAGGCACCAGGATCAAGAAAATGACACTGGATGCATGAAAATTCTGGAAACAAGTGGGATTATCTCCAGGTAAACAAGGTTTGAATCAAGATTTGAAAGATTTTGAGATGAGAGATGTTGTGAAAATTTACCTCGTCTGGACTGTAAATGCACACAGTGATCCTACACCGCAAACAAATCTCCATAATAGCAAGTCTTTCAGTCTCATCGTCAGTGTTTAAGTCTTGTTTTTCTTCAAATGAGGTATAAAAAAAAGAGAGATAATCCCACTTGTTTTCAATGCAGTTTCACTCGTATCAAGAATTTGTCTGGGAATAAGTCTAAATGTGTTGGAACAAGGCAGAATAAGACAGATCAGCCACCAGGATCAAGAAAATGACCCTTGATTCAGGAAAAATTCTGAAAGCAAGTGGATTAGTGTTGGAAACAAGTGGGATTATCTCTCGGTAAACAAGATCTGAATCAAGATTTTAACACTGAAGATGAGACTGAATGACTGGTGCAAACAAATCAAATGAAATAAACACATAACAAACCCAGCCATTAAATAAAACATAAATCCCGTATCTAATCAAAGCCACTCAGGCATTTATCTCCTCATTTTTCTCCTAAAACTCTTATTTTGACATCTTCCTGTAGAGCTCTGTGTAAACTCTGCATTCTGTTAGGTGCTATATAAATTAAGTTTATTTTTTTAAAACACATGTCGTCTGTTTGTTGTATGTCTTCAGCAAAGTGTCGTGATAATTAGTGTCAAACATTTCCTTAGAAAAATAAAATGTTTTTCAGTGCCCTTGTGGAAATAATCCTCTCCTATTGGCTGCCGCCGAGTCATGTGACATGGCGTCGTGTTTGAGGCTGCGCTGCAAAAAAATAACCATGAATCATGACAATTCACTCAACCTCATCTTCAGTGTTCAGATCTCATTTTTCTCTCAGCAAGTCCAATAATCTGCCTGTGAGATGAGATAATCCCACTTGTTTCCAACTCTAATCAACTTGTTTCCAGAATTTTCTTGAATCAAATATCATTTTCTTGATCCTGGTGGCTGATCTCCCTCTTCCTGCCTCCTTTCAACACATTTAGACTGAAACTGCTCTGGAAACAAGTGGGATTATCTCATCCTACTGGCAGATTTTGATTTTTTTTTTACTTGTTTGAAGAAAAATGAGATGTGAGGGCTGAACATGAGGATGCAGAGTTTTGGCAGTGTGTGTGTGTGTGTGTGTGTGTGTGAGCGCTGATCTGCAAAAAATCATCTCCAGTTTGGTCAAGTTAACGTTGAAAACTCAAATAATTCAGTTTGCTTGAACAATGCTGACACGATCTTCACACAACCACTTTTGTGTCCAGAAAAATTAACTCAACTGAGTGAAACTGCGTTGGAAATAAGTGGGATTATCTCATCCCACTGGCAGATTTTTTAAGCTGTGTGAGGAGCAGTGAGCGTGCAGACTGACCGCCTCGTCCTGATGGATGCTGCGGCGCCGTGAGCGACTCCGGCTCTGACAGATGACGCCTCCGCAGTTTCATGAAGCTGCCATTCACGCCTAATCTACGGAGCCATCCACACGGACACTATTACAACACATAATTGGCAGAAAGCACATTAAGCCAGTATCATAAAAATTAAAAAAAAAAAGCATTTTCATTTTCCCATGAGGGGCTTATGGTGCAGGAAGTCAGACGAGGACAAAGGAACAAACACCTTTAACCTTCAGCTCAGCCTGGGACTAATCTCACTGAGATTAAAATCTGGTTTACCAAGCAGGGAGCAAAAACAAGAAAACATCAAAGTGACATACAAGGAAACATCACGACCAAACACATCCAGTTAGAGCGAAGGTCAGAACACACACGTTACAAATCTCATCCAAATGAACAGATTAGGAGCAAACCTCCCCATCATGACTGTGAGCCACTAGCAGTGTGTGTTGGTGTGTGTGTGTCTGCAGAGACTCCCGGCCAATCACAGCGCAGCACAGTGACAGATCAATAGCAGCCAATAGGAAGCTACGAGAATCACGGAGCGTGGAAAAAAAGCTGCCTTCTTCTTCCTGGTTTCAAGATTTCATTTTGTTTCTAGAAAAAATCCTGAAATGAGTGAAACTGCATTGGAGACAAGTGGGATTATCTAATCCCACTGGCAGATTTTTGACCTTGTTTGAGGAAAAACATGATTTTGACACTGAGACTGAATCTTTTGTTAAGATGGATTTTTTTTTTTTTAGTCATGCAGCTGCAGAGCCTCCACAGGAAGTCAGGTGTCACATTGTGAGAGCAGAAACGCCTTAAAAAGCAAAGCAAGACCGACACAGAGATCAAACAGGTGGATGAATGACACACACACACACACACACACACACACACACACACACACCTGCGGTCGGACAGCATTAAGATTTACACTGTACGACTGGACCTGATCTGAGGCTCAGGTTCAGTAACATTAGACCTTTTGAAGTGCAGACGTAACTTTATGGTGGGCGGTGTGTGTGTGTGTGTGTGTGTGTGTGTGTGTGTGCTGCTGCTGCAGGGCTCGGGCTCACACCTGAGCGCCTGCAGGCCACGGCTGACCTGGGAGCTGTAGATCACTTTACTGCGCTGCCTCACACACACACACACACACACACACACACACACACGTGATGTGTGTTTCTGTCCTGCGAGACTTTCTACATTTCAGAGGGAAAACTTGGCCTCCATCCACAAGTGAGAAATCTGACCCAGCATCACCGATGTCACCTTTAAAAACATCATTTTATCATTTTTTTAGTTTATGTTATTATTTTATTTTATTTTATTCAACTAATTTTCAGATAATTATTGCTTTATTTTTATTAAGCATATTTTGTAATTTTGTGATTTTTTTTTTTTTTTTTTTTTTTTGCAAAATTTCTACCAATGCTCCGGCCATTTTTTGCAAATTTTTTAATCGCTTTTTTCTTTTTCTTTTTTTTTCTCCGATATTTCCAAAATCAAGTGAACCTGCTCAGGTTTATTCAGAGAGTTAATCTCACTGTATTTTAATTGGCCAGAAATTGCTGCAAAACGATAAACGAAAAAGATAATTCATGAGGGATTATCTCGACATTACGTTTTAATCTCACCGCTCTGAATCTGTCAGAGCTCCAAGTACAACATCAACACAACGTATTCGTTCACATGAAGCCAAACATCTTCTCACATCAGAGTCCTGAGGGTGAGGTCACCTGTGCTGGGGGCCCGGGGCCTCCAGCTGCTTTCACTTTCACACTGAACTGCATTTTACTGAGAATACTGCAGTACTTTTACTGAAGGAACGTTTACTGGAGGGTTTTATCATTATGGTGTTGATATTTTAAAGGATTTGAGGACTCAGACTTGTTGTTGAGGCTCTGACAGCATCACAGCAGTGAATGAAGACGACCAGCACGGAGGTCAGGCCAAAGTCAAGAAACACAAACATCTCTCCGCCATGATTCAAGGCTCTCATGATACAGATAATTACAGAGCCGGGACCAGTGTTAAAGCGCTCATCTGCAGGGTCTGAGCTTTCATTGGATGACATGTTCCGTGCAAAGCGGCGGCCGTGAAGAAAACACGGCGCACCGCCTCGAAACGAGCAGCTGGGACTCCGTTAAGACGAGGTTTTGGTCGAGTCAGGACCGTCCTCGGGTCTGGTTCCAAGGTGTTTCTCAGATTTCATGGTGCAAAGTGCCAAAGGATGAGGGCTGAAGGTTGGACCTGTGACCCGTCGGCCCACAAAACCACAGCAAACCGCTTCACAACCGTCCTGCTCTCAGAGGAACACCTTGACTTTACGGGCCGTTTTATCCTCTGGGTTTAATTAAACTCTGAGAATCATGACAGATTTAGAAAGTACACATCCGGCGCGTTGACAAACACCGTTTACTGCCTCGTGAAAAACAATTAAAGCCGTCTGTCACCCCGCAGCGCCGCAGATAATTGGTTTGCCCCAAAACCCAGATGGTAAAACTGATCGGCGGATAATTCCTCCTCAGCTGGAGACGAATCCTGATCCGACAGCGCTAACGACGAGCCGCTGCGCCCTCAAACTCACGCGTCACATCTCGGCATCGCGGCGTCGATGTTGCAGGATGTTGAGACTGAACGTGAGCGAGCAGGTAACATGAGAGGGACCGACGCCTGCAGCCACCTCAAAGACCTCCTGCAGAATATACAGGTCCCACATTTTACTGTTACAGAGCAATTTAAAACATACTGATTTTTTTTTTTTTTTTTTCAATGCACGTCCCTATAGTCTTTAAAAAAAACATATAGTGGCATGTATTTTATGCATAAAGAGCACACAGCCAGAAAAAAAATGAGTTACAATCCTGCTTTTCAAATATGTATCCCAGCCTCTGCAGCTGTTTCCAGCCACATCGTCTCAGCACATTATTGAAAATGCAGATCAGCGTGCGTTTCCATTCACCGTGAAATGACTGAAAATTATTTAAGATCACACTTTTTTTTTTTTTTTTTTTTTTTTTACAGCGCATTGTGTTCTGCGTCCTGATTGGCTAAGGGACTGTAGACCATTGTCAATCAGTCTCCTCCGTGCCGTGTCTCCTGTACAGTACAGAATGCGTTCATTCTATAATACTGGACTTATTTTTCTACGAAGGTTTGAACTTTGAGAGTTTAAACAAGAGAGAAAAGTGAGAAAATGTTCATGCCTGTCTGAGAAAAGTGTATAAAGTGTGTAGTGAGGGGTTTTACAGCCTTAAAACATCTAGAATAATTGTAAAAAAAAATAGGGCTTCGCGCTGTTCCAGCGCTCGGGCCCTAAAAAGCTGACTACTTCGCGGATTTCGCCTATTGCGGGTTATTTTTAGAACGTAACTCCCGCGATAAACGAGGGACCACTGTAACAGCATGTGGACGGCGACCTCACTAATGTCTCTGTTAAACGTTGATTTATGCAAATGGCTGGCCGCCTCATCGCCGGGCGGGGCGGGGCCGAGGCGTGGAGCTCAGGAAGTTGCTCTCCTCCTCAAAGCAGCACAAACATTGGGCCGCCTGCAAAACGGACACCGAGTCATAATCGTCTCACGGGTGCAGAGATGATCTCTGCAGGCGCTCTGCAGAGGTGTTTGGCTCTCCCACTTTGTTGCCACAGCTCCCACCACTTTGACAACCTTGGGGTGGCGGGTTGACACCTCACAGCCTCCGGAGACGAGGAATCAGCCGCTGACCTTGACGGAGGTGCAGGAGTCAAGAGGCGCCGCAGGGCGAGTCGACGCTCCTCCAGCTTCCTCCGCCCACACGCAGAACAGAGCCCGGCCTCCTGGAGCCCCTCAGACTGCAGCCGGGACCCACGCTCGGCGCCGCAAAGCACCGCTAACACACACACACACACACACACACACACATAGACACCTCAGCGGACGCCGCACACAGCTCAGTGTTTCCACTCGAGCGTGGGTGGGGACGCCTCGCTGAGCCCGGGCGGTGTTAGTGCCTTGCTCCGACCGTGGACGGGGAATCAGGCTCGCGGCTCTTATGCTTCCCTGCTCCCTGGGAAAAGAGTCATTTCTTTTTTTTTTTTTTAATTTCATAAACATCACGTGGCACGTCACGGACACGCCGATCAAACACGCCTCACGGCAGCACGGGGAGGTCGTTCTGATGCGAGCTGAGTTTGACGGAGTGAAATGGAGAGTCTCCTCGAACAAAAACCAAACGAGCATCAGACCATCAGACAGGTTCTCCTCAGAAAACTCCTACAACCGTCCACAAATACAAAACTTTTAATATCAAGTGCAGCTCGCCAGGGGAGGCAAATATGACATTAATATCAAAGCGGCTTTGAGTAAAATCTCAGCGACTTAGCTTTTTCCTCACAGAAGGTAAACACTTACATTTTGTGGGGTTTTTTTAATTGTTCACCTTTAAGATTCTTATTTACAACAACGGTCAGGTAAGACTAGAAAAACCCATCCGGTCATTTGAGGTACTTTGGCAGCGTTGCCATGTTTGATGAATTTCCGCGCACGACTCGCTCTCCGCTAACCTGCTGTCGGCCTGCAGCTCCTGGTGGAATTTGATTCCTCGTTATTTTCATTCCTCTTCCGACCTGACCTCAGGCCAGAGTGTGTAACAGAGCCGCCGGTCCACCACAGGAAAGCGAGTCGGTGTCACGTTTTGCGCCGACTGGACGTCACCTCAGCTGCCAGTTAGCTACCCGTTAGCTTGTTAGCTAAATGGACATTAGCTTCTTAGCTCGTCAGTGTTAGCTGAAATACTCGGTTCAGTTTGGTGACCAGACGTCCCCGGTTTCCAGGGACACTCCCCGTTTTGGACGACTTGTCCCCGGCAAAATCTGTCCCCGGAAACGTCCCTGATTTAAGCAGATTATGAACGTACGACTCGCTGTGCGCAGGAAGCCCGAGCGAGCACAGCGCGCTTGCCATGCCTTTTATTTTATTTTTTTTAATTTTTTTTTTTTTGGCTTGGCTTGGCTTGTATTATTGTAACTGAACTATAGAGATGTTGATCTTTTATTTTGAAGTGGACAGGGGTTCCATCAGTGGCTAACTATTGACCGAATTCAGGGTCACGGTCTTGCTTTTTATACCGTCGTTTATTTGAGGTTTATCTGGTTAATGTGTGATTGATGATTGTTAGATGATCAGAAGAATGTGTAAAATATGCATTCTTGGCACCTGCTGGCGTTTTTTTTTTTTTGTTTTTTTTTACTGGTCTATTTGGTTAAAATAAATGAAACTAAAATTGTCCCCGTTTCTTTATTTCATCATTATTAGATTTTTTTTTTTTTTTTTTTAACCTCAAAGCTGGAAATGTGCCTGGATTTCATTTGAGAAATCTGCTCACCTGATGGTTCAGGTGAGGTTAAGGTTACGGTTAGGGTTACAGTTACCTAAGAACATTAGCAAACCTGTTAAAAACAAACATAAGTTTTGTTTGGACTTTGATTTAAACTCCGGGACGCTCACGGGAAAATCGGTCAGCTCCTCACGTCGCCCCGTTTCTGCCACGTCACTTCACTGCCACGTCGTAAAACGGTGCATTTTTTAAAACCGTAACGCCTGCACCGTAACACAGACACACCGTCACAGCCTTACGAGAAAACACTTATTAGAATTATGAAAAAGCCACTGATCGGCATCAATATCTGTGTAAAAAAAAAAAACAAAAAAAAAAAAAAAAAAAAACGACACGTCTGCTCGCTGATTAAAGAAAGAGCCGTGCGATCAGTCAGCAGGACTCGCGTGTGAAAACCCCTCAGATTAGCAGCTCTGAACACGCAGGGCGGCGTCGCCACGCAGCCACAAACATGATTGATGCTGTTGTTGTGCCGCTGTCGCTGTTTTGAATAATCAGAGGGTTTTTTTTTTTTTTTTTTTTCCAGAGGGAGACAGAGAGGAGGGAGAACATCTCGTCGTTTATCATGTGTTTGTTTCTGCTCGATTAGCAGGAATATGACGCTCGTTAAGCCGCAGCGCCCGAAATATAATTCCTCTCCGGCGGCACAAACAGCCTCGTCCCGCCGTCTTAACCTGCGCTTTAGTACGCCGCTACGCCACGCCACGCCGCCACCGCCGCCGCCGCCGCCCACTCCTGTGCTGGTTATTATTCACTCAACTCTGAGCGCTGACTCACACACGCCTGTGGAGGCAGATGTTTTTGGAATGAAGGCAATAATTAACAGCTTTTTTTTTTTTTTTTTACCATTTTCATGCCAAAATATGTCTCTAAAATTTAATAATATCATTCTTCGGGTTGTAAAATCCCTCTGGAACAGCATTTAGGCCGTCATCACTGAAACTCTCCGCTGAAACAAAAATAATCATCATTATTAAAAAAAAAAAAAAAAAAAACATTGATTAATGTCCCTTGTGTCCAAATGTATGTTTATATTCTTCATTTTCACAGGATATTATGGCATCCACATTGTAAGTGCTCTGTGTTAAATACGTGCTTTGTGCTAATTTGTGTTAATAAATTGGGAAACTTCAATTTCATTGTTCTGAGTCAGTTTGTCACCTGGTTTATTAAATAATAATCTGTATATTTTACTAGTCCACCCAGATTATGACGCATGCTGTATTTCAGAGTCGTGATACAAAACGCACGTTGTATTGTGACACAGCCTTAATATTCACACACACACACACACACACACACACACACACTGATCAGAGGCAGGTGGGCAGGATCTGCCTGTGTGGGAGCTGTTCTGTCGGGATGGGAGCGCAGCAGCAAACCAGATGTAAGCAGGTGTTACAGGTGTGTTGACGCCGGGCGTGTGACGCTGCGAGACGCTGCCACCTGTCCAGGTGAGGCGACGTGTCGGTGAGGCGGCTCTGAGCGGAGGATTGGTTCACTCTGAAAAACGTGCCAGAGACAAAACCATTTTCCAGCCTGAACACAATGTGTGTGTGTGTGTGTAGCTCCCAGCCAATCACAGCACAGCACGGTGCCAGATCAACAGCACCACGTCCAATAGGAAACCACGAAACAGGAAATGAGGCGCACACTCGGGCTCGGGTGGATGTGGCCGACGTCTGCTGGCTTTCTGTAAAGAGCCTTGAGAGAACTTTTGTTTTGTTTACAAATAAAATTGAACTGAAATGATGAATTATGTTATGCCTCCCACACCGACTGACAGCTGCAAACACTCCCTCCCTGCACCTGATTGGCCGAGCGCTTCACCAGTGGGCCGTCCTCTCCCGGGTTTCAAACGTCTGGAAACATCCTCTGGCAAAACGCTTGAGGCAGAAATCATGAAAAAGACTTCCTGCAGCTGCTGATCTGCGTCTCCGTCAGAGCGACGCCGGCTCCTGTAGGAGCTCCTGATGAGTTTCCAGAGGCGGCGAGTCGCCCCGGACGCCCCTCATTTGCATAAAGTAGCCTCGATCTCGACTTTATTCAAATGAGGAGACGCCAACATGACACTCCGTCTCTTGAAACGCATCGCTACCAGAATGCATTGCACGGCTGCTGGCATAGACGATGGATGGGACGCGTGGAGGCGACCGGTCCCGTGGACACTATTTGTCTTATTTCAAGTCAAAATGTCTTATTTCTAGTCAAAATATCTCATTACACTTAAAATAAGACATGATCACCTCAGAAATAACTTGTTTTTAGACAATTTTCACCTGTTTCAAGTGAAAATTTACTTGAAACAAGAAACAAATTCTGCCAATGGAACAAGCAAATTTTTACTTGTGACACAAGTGAACAAATGAAAATTTGCTTGTTTCGTTGGCAAAATTTGTTTCTTGTTTCTAGCTAATTTTCACTTATTTCAAGTGAATTTTCACTTTTTCCACTGGCAAATTTTGCCAATGAAACAAGCAAATTTTCACTTGAAACGACTGAAAATTGTCTAAAAACAATTTACTTCTGAGGTGATCATGTCGTATTTTAAGTGTAATGAGATATTTTGACTAGAAATAAGACAAATAATCTTGGTAAGATTTGGACTTTTTGCAGTGCACACCCTGAGTGTGTGTGTGTGTGTGTGTGTGTGTGTGTGTGTGTGTGTGTGTGTGTGTGTGTGTGTGTAGCCCCGTTTCGTCCCACAGCGAGCGACACACTTCATCCTGCGGCGTTTTCGCCCAAAGCCACAAGAGGATGAAGGAAAGCACCGCCGCCACCGTCCCAAACACACACACACACACACACACACACACACACACACACACACTGCGAAATCCATTCATTTACCTGGCTCCTTCCTGATTTCCCAGCAGCCCGAGGGGCGTGCTCGAGAGCCCGCTCTGAATGACAACTAATTATTTGTAAGCAGGCCAGGTATATCTGCGCCTCCCAGACGGGCCTAACGACGGCTCTGGCAAGCATCATCTGTCCTGGTGCCATAAAACTTCACTTCCCCCCGGCGCCCCCCCCTCACCCCCCCCTCCCCTGTTTGCTATAATACGTTCTGCTCCTGGAGGAGGAAAAAAAAAAAACAACGAAAAAAAAACCCCTCCACCGCTCGCAGCTCTCCTTCCTCTCCTTCCTCTCCCGGCACGTCACTCACTCGGCTCGCAGGGAGACTTTGGAGCATCTTTTGTCAGGACGGCCCGCCCCGGCCTCCTCACGCCCTCCACATGAGCCGCTTCTCATATTTGTCATCAGGGATTTTTTTTTTTTAAAGCTTATCCTGATGTTTTCCTCTCCTCGCCGTCCGCTCGCCACAAAATGTAAAAGCCTAAACGTCGACGGCGGATCATCAATATTCATCTGCGGCGCGGCTCACGTCAGCGCCCGTGCTGAAATTTTAATTAAAGCCATTACATTATGGCGGCTTGATGGCGACCGCTCCCCCGCAATATCTGGCGGCCCACGTGAGCCTTCGCTCAGCCGGGGCGTCGCAACGGGAGGTAATGAACCTTTATGAATAGTGCACGAGCCGCCGCGCACTATCAGCCGCCGCAGAAGAAGGATTTCAAACTTAAGACTGTGAAAGCGATCTCCCACGAGGCACGCTGTTTAAGAGCCTCACAGAGGAACACGTTATGCGGCGCCGTGCGACTTATCTCGGCGAGGACGGCGAGCGCAACGGGCCGGCGACGCGCCAGATCACACGGGCGACGCCGCGGCGCTTCCCTTTCAGAGAGGCGCTCGCTCCGTGTGAAGAAAAGGACAAAGGAGTGACTCTGTGTCGCGCGCTGATAAAGCCTCGCTGCCGCCTCACACCGCTTCAGATGAGCCTTCTGAGCTGCACATCAAATCAAACAACTCAGGAGCCGAAGTGGTTAAATACATATCTGTGTGTAAATATAATATAAATATATCTGTGTGTGTGTGAGTGCATTAATCGAGTGTTTCCTTGCTTTTCTCCACTGCTGACACACTACAACCAGACCCATTAACTACTCATCCCAAAACCAGAGAATGCAGCTTATTACAAAATGTTTAATGTAGAATCACCAGATACACTGCAAAAACTCCAAATCTTACCAAGAATATTTGTCTTATTTCAAGGCAAAATATCTCATTACACTTAAAATAAGACACGATCCCCTCAGAAATAACTTGTTTTTAGACAAATTTGCTTGTTTCATTGGCAAAATTTGTTTCTTGTTTCAAGCTAATTCGTCTAAAAACAAGTTACTTCTGAGGTGATCATGTCTTATTTTAAGTGTAATGAGACATTTTGACTTGAAATAAGACAAATATTCTTGGTAAGATTTTGACTTTTTGCAGTGTATCTGGTGAGTCTAAGTTAAACATTTTGTAATAAGCTGCATTTTGCGACAGCGTGTTTTGAAATATGTTGTGTTTACTCTGCAGATTCTGTCCTACCAGGTCTTTTTTTTTTTTTTTTTTTTTTTTTGCTAATCCCCTCATGTTTCGTACAGAAATCGTGTGAATTTGCTCAGAGGGTTCGTTTGTAAACCCCAACGTGTTTTAAACACGGAAGAGCAGCGAAGACCGAGAGACACGAACGTCCGTCATGTGAAAGTCAGACACAGATCTGACTGGACGTCCCGTCAGAGGGATCATGGTTTGGTGTTTTTCCACGTGGGTCAGTCACATCATCAGGTGGGTGTCACTGCAGCGACTCAGATTTCAATGACATCGATCCCAGAGTTAGAAAAACATGTTTTATGAACACTTTTCAAAGTGAGGCACTGCCATGTCACTTGCATTTTGGCACAACTTCAATGAGCTGTAACTTTATTCATTTTCATCCTAGAGTAATGAGACTTGGTATATTTACTAAATGAAATGTGCTAAATCAGGTTTTGTTGTTGCTTTTTGTCTAAAATATAAGGTTTTGGAGCTATAATTAGACAATCTTTCTAGTTATGTTAGTTTTAGGGGTGGAAATAAATAATTGAAACATGCTAGATCTGACCTTTTGACATATCTTTGGTTCTGAGGGAGTCCCAATAAGGCACAGCCTGAAGAAAATTCAAAGTTTGGTCCCCAGTAGCTCCAGATGTTTATATTTTAGACAGAAAGCAACAACAAAATCTGATTTAGCACCTTTCATTTAGGAAATATACCAAGTCTCATTACTCTAGAGTGAAAATTAATAAAGTTACAGCACATTGACGTTGTGCCAAAATGCAAGTCGTCAACTGAAGTTCACTGAAAACTGACCAAACTCTCATGGCAGTGCCTCACTTTAAAAATTCATCAGAAATTCAGTTTTGGTCAAAAATAGCTGAAATTAGGAATTTGTTCATTTCAGATATGGCTTTATCAGATGTGAGATTTTCTTAGAAATTCCTGAGGTCATGGTGACAAATGAATGAAAATTCTGATGATCTGACACGGAATGACCCACTTGTTTTTCTTTTAATTCTGTTTTCAGTCCAGTTCAGTGTCCAGAGTGGGTTCTCTGGTCCCAGTTCAGTTGTTGTTGTGTGAAAACGTTGATTGTTGTGTGAAAACGCTTGTGACCAAACAGAGCAGCAGCAGCACTCAACACACTTTCTGTACAGTTTATGTATGTTTATGTATGTTTTATTCTATGTTTTTTATTGATGCTGCTGTAACGTGGGAATTTCACAGTTTGGGATCAATAAAGTAAATCTATCTATCTATCTATCTATCTACACTGCAAAAACTCAAAATCTTACCAAGATTATTTGTCTTATTTCAAGTCAAAAATGTCTTATTACTAGTCAAAATATCTCATTACACTTAAAATAAGACATGATCACCTCAGAAGTAACTTGTTTTTAGACAATTTTCTCTTGTTTCAAGTGAAAATTTGCTTGTTTCGTTGGCAAAAAATGTTTCTTGTTTCTAGCTAATTGTTTATTATAAGTGAATTTTCACTTGTTCCACTGGCAAATTTTGCCAATCTTGGTAAAATTTTGCGTTTTTGCAGTGTATCTATCTATCTATCTATGTACAGTTTTTTATTTACTTTGGTTAACTAAGAGACCCAGTTTTAGTCAGTTTTAGTGAACTATAATAACGTCGCCTGCTGTCTCCAAGGCCTCTGACCCGGCGAGACGGAAACCTGACTCACGTCTTCGTCTGCAGACCCTGGATCAGCTGGAGCTGGAGCACGGCAGCGTCAAGCTAAAAGAAACCAAACGCAAAGGGCGTGGCCTCCCTCCGTCCTGCAGATCCAGGCCTGGAGGTGGTCTGGCTTCACATGTGAGCCTCCAAAAACACAAACAACAAAAACAAGAAAAAAGCAGGTCCTCTTCTCTGAGGAGTCCTGCATCCTTAATATGAAGCTCCGCACGCCGCAAAATTACACAGCGCAACATCCGGGCTGGATTACAGGAACAGGCAACATGTGCAGGACAGACATGCGGTGGGCACGGACTGAGCGGAACAGGCACACACACACACACACACACACACAGAAAAATGTGAGTTTTATGTAGATTCATATTCATCGATCTCATTTGTTTCTGGGTGTATTTTGCTGACAGCGAGCTGAGACCCAGACAGAACATCAATAGGCAGCTGAGGATGACTCCTGTCTAAAGACTCGGAGGCGCGACAGCTCGCCGATACGTGTCTGCTGCCGCTGACGTTGCTGTGAAACAGATGCCAACGCTGATGTTTCCAACCCAAAGCGAAGGCCTGTCCTGCGTGTGAACGTCGGCTCGCACGCGGAGGAGCCTCAGTCGCCCCGGCAGCACGGACTTCACAGGGAGATCACACGTCTCCTGCGCTCGCCGCCGCCGCCTGGGACTTTAATAAAGTGTAAATGTGTCGGCAGCAGCTTGAAATACAGGAGCTAACAGGTTGAAGCCGCTCGTTGTGGATGGAGTGTGTGCGGCTCCGTTCGGTGAACAGCGGAGAGGAGGTGGGTTTGTTTCCTGATGCCGCCTGCTGTGACTCGGAGAAGATGCACGACAAGCTTTCTCCTGTTTTTCTGAAAGCTCCGATACGTCCAAACAGAAATGTAACATGGCAACCGTTCAGAGAGCTAAACATCACCCCAGAGTCCGGATTAATTTTAATATCTAGCTTGGTCATTTCCAGCAGGGTCCCTTGACCTCTGACCTCCAGCTGTGTGAATGAAAATGGGTTCTCTCCCCTCTGCAGACACGCCCACCTTCTGCTAATCCCATGCAGTTTGGGCCCCAAAGCCTGCAGTCCACATGTGTTCTCGTGGCCTGTTGTAAAATGGTGTGTGTGTGCAGACTGGGGCCTAAACAGTCTTGGAGCTGCATCAGTTGGCTTTGACTGGAAAGCTGAGACTCTTGTGGATTCAATGAGCCACATTTGATTCCTGTGTGATGATGTTGGCCCCCATAGCAGCCATTTCACTGCAGGCAGAGACTTTTGTCCAACTGGACGTCGCTGGAGAAAATGACCTCTAGTGACCTCTAGGAGAATCACAGCCTCATCAGACTTTACAGACACAAACTAGAGGAGGATTCACTGAATTAAAACCACAATAAATCAGAATATCATAACGCAAAACAACCTGGACAAACTGACTAACCGACAGGCAGACGATGTTCATGAGTGCGACTGCAGCCCATCCGACGAGGTTCTCCTGCAGCACCTGAGAACAGGTTCCTTTACCGCTTTACTGTCCACTTACAGCATCACAGGAAGGGATTTACTCTCCAGGTGAGACGACACCAAATATTATCTCGAGCTGACACCGGCAGTTTGTAGTTTCAGGCTTCATTTAACATTCATTCATTAGTAAACAAGCTCATCACCTGGTAGAGCCGGGCCACATATCAAGACTGCAGCCCGGCTTCAATCCCAAGCAAAAACGCAAAAAAAAACGCCAAAAAAAAAAACAAAAGAAAGAACAAAAAATCACAGAACAACAGCAAGAAAAAAAAAATCACAGGCGAGCACAGAACAGAGCTGCACTCCTGAGGGATGAATAAAGTAAAACGGCATGAGAATGCAGGGGAATTCTGGCTACGCTAAAGGTGCTAACACACTGCAAAAAGTCAAATCTTACCAAGATTATTTGTCTTATTTCAAGTCAAAATGTCTTATTTCTAGTCAAAATATCTCATTACATTTAAAATAAGACATGATCACCTCAGAAGTAACTTGTTTTTAGACAATTTTCACCTGTTTCAAGTGAAAATTTACTTGAAACAAGTTAAAATTTGCTAGAAACAAGAAACAAATTCTGCCAATGGAACAAGCAAATTTTTACTAAATTTGCTTGTTTCATTGACGCCATTTTAACACCAGTAAACCCTTAAAAGGTGAATTATGACACACTGATGTGGCTTCAATAAACAAAGGAGGCCGTCGTCCATCACCTGCCGACCTCTGGCCGCCTCCTTGTTCACCGGCAGCTGGCGATTTGGAAACCCGAATTCGAAATCCGCCGCGTTGCTTTACGGCACAAAACGGAAAGAGGGCGCCGGTCTTCCAGAGCAAACGGAGCTTCTTTCGAAATTCAAACGCGCAGCAGAACATCAAATACTGAACGACAGAAGACGGCTTCACACAGAATAGCGACACAAAGCACGGGGCCGATAACGAAGCACAACGAGCGAACGGAGAGTTTGCGGCAGACGGTGGACGGCGTGAAAAATGGAAAAATGACTCGCGACGTGTTTTTCTCCTCTTCAGGAGAGGGGCGGGGGCGCAGGGAGCCACGGGGCTCCAGGACAAATGAGGCCTCAACGTGGAGAAACACGACCACGAGCAGCATCACCGCTGCGAGACAGCGCCGCCTCCTCATGGCTTTACCGCCGTTAGCCCGAGATATTAATCTGACAAACGCATCGCTGTTTAACTGAGCGACGTGGAGCACTTTCCAAGCAGCACCCAGACGTTCCTCTTTATCACAAACAACAGAGGGTAATGTGCTCTAAATGGTGTACAGTCGGTGCGTCTCCACGGTGATATTTTCCATTGTGAGCGCCGCTCCCTCGCCGGCCCGCCGCTTCCAACAATCTGCCAAAAGCCATTTTGCTGTTTACTGCGACTGAAAGGCCTCGCGTTTCTGAGGAATAATAGTTTTGAAAGCAGCACAGTCAATTATCTGGTATCCAGGCACAGAGCGCTGCAGCGTGGTTACCGCCATGCATGGACTCGCAATGTGTGAGTTAGACCTCGGGGCTTGACAAAAAAAAAAAAAAAAAAAAAAAACAAGGTATTTGGTTTGGTTAGTGAATTGGAACATTTTCATTTGCCGGAGCAGAATCCTTGATTATGCCGGGCTGTGTCGGGTCGCCGTGCGGCAGCGGGGATCAGCCTCACGGTGCATTGATCTACGATGATGAACACCCTTCATTTTTAATGCAAACATGCAGCAGCACTGCAAAAAGGCAATTCTCCTGCTCATTAATAAAAC
This sequence comes from Myripristis murdjan, assembly GCF_902150065.1. NCBI lineage: Eukaryota > Metazoa > Chordata > Actinopteri > Holocentriformes > Holocentridae > Myripristis > Myripristis murdjan. The sequence continues at coordinate 31,615,725 of NC_043996.1, forward strand.
ATCAACAAGCCAGGTTATTTCAGACAAGCCAAGAGTGACAGCGAACACTCATTTACATGTGTGTGTGTGTGTGTGTGTGTGTGTGTGTGTGTGTGTGTGTTTTCCTCTTTTAAATATTTGATAAGTGTACTTAAGAGAGCGGCATGTACCACAGTGTCGTAGTAAATATTAGAAAGGTACTAATAGAGCACGCCAATCACACTCCCTGTCACCAGCTTCCCCTCAGGGATCAATAAAAATTATTTCTGCTTCTGATTCTGAGCCTATAAGAAAATTACAAAAATAATCTAAAGTGCAAACACACACAGAGGAGCAGCTCAGACACATGAACGGTGTGTGTGTGTGTGTGTGTGTGTGTGTGTGTGTGTGTGTGCTGAGCGGTGCAGAGGGGCTGCGTTCAGGGTTAAACGGTCAGTTTACAGTCACAGTGACAGGTGAGACTATTCCATGTGGCAGAGCGCGAACACGCCCCTGCACATAATCTAATCCAATCTAATCTAATCTAATCTAGGAATATTACGGCAATATCAGTGTGACACCGCAGGAGTAAAAACAAATAGCACACAGTACAATAAGGTCACTGTAAACTCATTACCGAGCTCCCCGGAGGAGCGTCACAGCGATATGATCAGCGATCTCCCGGGAGATTAAAGAAATGATCCCATCGCGCATCATAACACAATATTGATTTTTTTTTCTTTTTCTCCAACCTTATAAGAATATTGAATGATATTGGCTTTTCAATATTACAGAGTTAAATGGTCAACTTTAAACTTAACAAGGACGACCAGAGCATTTATAATTTACCACACACACACACACACACACACACACACACACACACACACACACACACAGTCCAATGGGAATATTAGCCTATATAAATATTTGAGCATTTTGTTGAGCACGTAACTGATGATTGAGCAGCAAAAACACAATAAAAGACTGACAGCAATATTAGCCTCGTAACAGGCCACGAAAAAACAGCATAACTATGATTCCATGTGTCGATTATTGATCTAATCAGCCGCAGAATATTGATTTACAGTGACTGTTTCGCAGATTTTTGCGCTCGGGTTAAACGGTGAGAGCGCGCGCGCACACCAGACAGGCCATGCAAAGCCCAACACGCACGCACACACACACACACACACACACACACACACACACACACACACACACACACACACACACACACACAGTAAGGAGCCTACCTGTGCAGTCTTTGCCTTTGCCTTTGCACTCGCCGCTCTGCGGGTAGGACGCCCGCGTCCCCGGCAGGCAGAGCAGCAGCGCCAGCAGGCAGGCGGGCACCAGGCAGCCTCCAGCCCGGCGTGCGGGACGCCTCCCCGGGCCTCCGACCAACATACCGGCGGCGATGGAGACGACAAGCCCCGCTCCTCCAGCGACCACCAAACACTGGCTTCTCAATTCGGCTGCCCACACGGGTGGAGGCGCGTTAACAAACACGCAGAGAAAATGAATCCCGAAACGCCTGTGCTGTGTGTGTGTGTATAAAAAAATAAAGTCAAAATCAAAAAAAAGAAGCACAAAGGGGTGGAGCAAAAAAAGAAGAAGGACTGGTGAATGTGTGACTGGTTTTTCTCCAGATTTTCAGCCCGGCTTTGCCTTTAGGAAGCTTTGGAAGCGCTCCGGTTTCCCCAGGATGGCAGCAGCAGCAGCAGCATCCTCAGCCTCCGTCCTTCCTCTGGATCTGCCGACGCGATTTCTGCTGTTTCTCACGGCGTATAGCTTTGATTTTTCACCCAGGCGATCCCGTGCGAGCGGAGCCTCCGTCGGCGTGACTCGGAGCGGCGGGGCGCACCGGCGCGGCTTCTCCGTGCGTTCGAAGCGAATCCGGCTCCAGCGAAGCGGAGACGGTGCGTAAAGGGGAAGCTGCAGCCACAACAAA